>NC_074679.1:20599203-20780138 GCF_029448725.1 Salvelinus fontinalis | reverse complement strand
CACACACACACACTCTCGCTGTCTCTCACTCTTGCTGTCGCTCTATCGTTCCCACTGTCGCAGTCTCTCACTCTCGATGTCTCTCTCTCTCACTCTTTCTGGTTTGCTGAGTGTTTCTGATGCACACGGCAGTTTGCAAGAGGCCTCACTTTCTGTTCACACACAGTCAGGGTTGGAGTGAAAGTATGGGTGAGGAAAGAACAGAGAAATTTACGAATACATTCCGCTCTGTCTCGATCGCTAACGGTATGTTTCGACCAGAAGCTGTGCCTCCGCTTGACAACTCTTCACTGCAAAAGGTTGTCCTCTTCGTGGGCGTGGGCGTAGGCGTGAACCTATAGTGAGTAAGTTACTAAGTAAATACATTTTGAAAATGTAAAAAAACGATGTAGTATTAGCTAGCTAGCTAGCTAGTTAGCTACAGCAGGCCACTGTGTGTAGGCGAATGAGCTGCTTATTAGCTATCTAGCTAGCCAACTTTACATAGTATAGCTAAGTGAAATATCATCAGCTAGTTAACTTCATATTAGCTTAGCTTGCTATCTTGATGTAAGCCTATTTATCATTGTAAATTAAAAACTCATGCCCCAAATGAATGTATAGATAACAGCAATGGAAGAGGGTGAAAGGATGTTCTGCTCCAGTTGTCAGAAAAAGGAGTAGGTGTACTAGTTAGATTGTGGGATGACATTAGGCAGATTGTGGGATGACATTAGACAGATTGTGGGATGACATTAGGCAGAGTGTGGGTTGACATTAGAAAAATATTCTCCAGTTCTAGTCCCTAGAGAGAAAAACTATGGAGACAGACAGAGAGATATTAGTCAGTGCTGTCTAATTGTAATAAAATGAAGCCTGTATCTTTGTGATGTCTGTCCTCAGATATGGAGAGCTGCAAAAGCCTGTCTGTAGATGAAGAGGTCCCAGTGAATGTCCCAAGAGACTGCTGGCATATCCTTGTATGCCATGAGTTGTATGTGTACTTATGTTAGTAAATGTTTTATACAACATTACAGTTAAAAGTCACACATAATGTAGGCTACAAACGTATTACAAATGTAGCAGGCCAATCCTTCTCCTAGGGTATGCTGAGTATGCAGGCTTCTGTTCCAGCTCAGCACTAACACTCCTGATTCAACTTATCAAACCTAATGAGTTGATAATAATGTGTATTATTGCTGTACTGGAATAGAAGTCTGCTCACTCAGTAGATCAGGAAGTGGAACAAGGTTGGCCACCTCTGGTAGGGACTGTCGTGACGTGGCTATCATTGATGTGATAACTGTTATTTTCTTAAATCAATTAACTACGTTTAATTATTAGACATGGTTAAATTAATCATGTAACAATTAACTCATTAGCAATCTTGGGGCACCACGGGAAAAGTTAGTTTAATGAGTTAGCGTTTCCCGAATTAACTCAAGAATATATCAGAACATATCTTTATCATACCAGTCATCCATTAATCATTATTATTATTAATTATTATTATTATTTATGAAGTCAACTGTCCAGATGAGTCGTTGTTTCGATTCAGAATGGCAAATGTCCCTCTTCAATTAGCATTGGCACTAGCCGAGTGGCATACATTTCTCCAACGTAAACACAGTCAGAGGACGGAACACGGCAAAACTCCCGAATAAAGTTTCAATAATCTGATTAAACTATATTGAAAAAACATACGTTACGATGATATGGTCACATGTATCAAAAAAAATTCGAGCCGGAGACGTTAGCCGTTCGTTACCAAGGCAAAACAGAAGTCAATCCCACTTCCTTCAGAGTACCGGAAGTGGACGGTCACGTCAAAGAAATTGTTTTTTTTCCACCACAGACCAAGAGGAGCACAAAAATGTCTTCTCTGACATCCTCTTTACACCAATAGGAAGGCGTATAGAGTGTCAGCAGACTCCTAAGTGTTAAGACCATGTATAGGCATCAAGTTGAAAAGAGCATCGATTTCTGACATTTCACTTCCTGGTCAGGAAAAGTGCTGCAGAAGGACTTCTGTTTCACTCAGAGAAATAATTCCAACTCTTTTAGAAACTAGAAAGTGTTTTCTATCCAAAAAGAAGAAGAATATTCATATTGTACGAGCAAGATTTGAGTAGGAGGCCGTTTGAAATGGGCACAATTTCACTGGCTACTCAACACTTTGCCTTGCAGCCATAAGAAGTTAAACAGCTGCAGACTGAATGTTCCTGTGTAGTCTAGAGAGTTTCTATCCATTTCAGCGTATTCAGCTCGCACTGCACGTATACTGGTCTAATATGTTAATTCTTCAGCGAGTCCTTTTATGCACTCGCCTTGGAGGACGGTTCCATCACGTTGCCACAATGTCTGTGCTCACGTTGGCGTGGTTACTGACTTGGCAAAAGTTTATATGAAAAACAATGATCTCATTTAGAAGGCTAAAATTACATTTAATCTTCTCACAAATAGTTTCAAATTTAATCATATAAAATTACAACATGTAGATGTAAATCTAATAACTGGGATGTATACATTTGCAGAGTTACCCTTATCTTGTAATACCATCCTTAATGACCTCACAAAACAATACACTTTTGACATGATTGTTTGGATCCCCACAAACCATTTCCCACATTTTTTATGTTACAAATATTGTTTCATTATCCACTTTTGGATGTTGGAGTTTAGGCAGCCGATTCTCTCTCTACACACATCATATTCCTTTGTTCAATACTGCCGGGCCAGAGAGAGAAAGTTTACGACTGGTTGTTAAAGTTATAAAACTGGCCCACTTCCCCCCTTCCTCTCTGGTGGGAGAGAGGGGGGGCTCTCTTTTATCCTCACCCTGGAAGGAAAGTCATGACAGGACTTTTTTGTTCACCTAGAAATTATGCTTTAGTAATAGTAGCTTACTTACTAAGATGTCTAACATTTACAAACAAGTTAGATTATTTGTACATTTTGAAATAATATTTTAATTAATTTAATGTTGATTCATTGAAGTGAAGTTTTTTAACTTGTTTTAATTTTTAACTTAAAAACAATATTCAAGAAGAACTTGTGTCAATGTTCATTCATCACAGATCACAATTTTGCAATAAAAAGGTGTGAAGGGGATCTGTCTCGAATTTGCTGTGTTACTTTGTTGCTTTTTCAAATTAACATTACATTTTTGTCCAGATGTGAGCTCTCCAATCGGTTTTATTTGATTGTCACTCTGTCTCAGGATATCAGCCATGTGAACCCATTTTGCAGCTTATCTGTAGCGGGGTGCGTAATTGTCGGCAGAGAAGTCAGGCGCAGGAGAGCAGAACTGGGTAATAACCGGAGATTTATTAAGCAAAACCAACGGCATCCAGAACAACAAGATAAATGGGCACAAAAATAACCCGTCATGCGCTCACTGGGAATGTGCACAAGCACTACAATAAACAATCCCACACAAAGACATGGGGGGAACAGAGGGTTAAATACACAACACGTAAATGAGGGAATAGAAACCAGGTGTGTGGAAAAACAAGACAAAACAAATGGAAAATGAAAATGAGATCGACGATGGCTAGAACACCGGCGTCACCGACCGCCGAGCGCCGCCCAAACAAGGAGAGGACCCGACCTCGGCGGAAGTCGTGACATTATCATAATGGCATGCGTCACCAATGCAGCCATAGGCCTACAGTATGATGGCATTACTGGCCTAATGAACATGTGCAATCAATGTGCCCTTGTCATTGTACATCTGAAGCAGAGAAAAGCTAAACTGACACATCAATTGTATATTGTTGAGCTAGCTATATGTTCTCAATTGAAAAAAGTATACCAGTAGATAATGTATATGAGGCTAACCATAAGCGAGATTTTCTACATTATTTTTCTGACATGAAATTGTTTAGTGCAAATGCAACCCTAGGTACAGTACTGTACATGAAAATAAGGAGCTGACCATTTGTAGGGTTATTAAAATGACAAAAAGGAAAATAATGGGGCATGGGGAGCGTTGTAATTATACCTTGTTTATTTGCTGAGAATGATTTTAGAATACACAGACAAAATCAGAAAGTCAATGGCATAGAGGAAGATTGTAAAGATGTTGTTGTTGATGGTGGTTCAAGAGAGATATGTACAACAATGTTTGCAATTCGAAGCCACAATTTCCTTTACCCAAAGTACCCGGTCATGTGTATGTAGGCCTATGTATTTTACAGGAAGTGAGCTATCATCATCAACGTCATGACACAAGTATAATGAAAGAGCCATAAACTATAATATATTAACATTTTATTGTTATGATACCATAATCGAATTGGTAGCATATTACTTTGGAAATGCATGCTTAGTGAATCATTACCACTGTTGTAATGTGTGTTACTGGTACTTTCTGGGCAAATTTTACAATGTAATTTACTCAACACATTCACAAATGCTGGGTTTGATCCCATTTTTGAGGTTTAGGTTGATTGAGGTTCATAACTAGTTAGCAGCACAAGCAAACATTGTTATGCAAATCTCTCTTCACCCACCATCAACACCAACAGTCTCTGCAATCCTCTTGACCTTATGATTTTGTCTCTATATTCTACACGCTGTGTGATCTACAACCTAAAAGGGTTCTTCGGCTGTCTCCATAGGAGAACCCTTTGAAGAACCCTTTTTGGTCCCAGGTAGAACACGTTTGGTTCCAAGTAGAACCGTTTTAGGTTCGAAATATAACTCTTTCCACAGAAAGTTCTACATGGAACCAAAAAGGATTTTACCTTGAACCGAAAAGGTTTGTCCTAAAATAACCCTTTTAGAACCCTTTTTTCTAAGAGTGTAGCAAAGAAAAATCATACAGAATTGGAAAACCAGACAGAGCGATGATTGGCTTTCCTCCATCTCTTTTGGTTGTGCATGCCCGGAACTAATGACACGCAGAACTATGTTTCATGAACGGAAGACTTTGAAGCAAACATCTGCTCCTCACTGGATTGGTTAATTGCAGCGGTGGCCGTGTTCAATTTGCATAAAGTAGAGCAGTGCTGAACTTTTTCTACCGCTCCGCTAGCAGGGTTCCCGCCACTCACCTTCCCACAATCCCCTGTGCATTGCTCCTCGTGATCTTGTTGAAAATGAATAGGGGCGGAACTTTGTCTGGCGAATTTGGTAGTGTTGGAAACCCTACATAACACTCAACAAGTGCTCACCCTTGGTTTTTGTCCCCCTTTTCTCTTTCTCTTTCTTTCTCTCTCTCTCTCTCTCTCTCTCTCGCTCTCTCTCTCTCTCTCTCCATATATATATATATATATATATTTATATATATATATCTCGCATATATATATATTTATATATATATATCTCGCTCGCTCTCTCTGGCTCTCTCTCCCTCTGTCTCTCTCTCACTCTGTCTCTCTCTCTGTTTCTCTCTCTCTCTGTTACAGGATGGGCACAGTGGATCCCAGTGTGTCTCCATGCCCACCACCCCTGGTGCCATGCTTGTCCCCTCTCCCCTGTCCCCCAGCCCAGCCAGCCTGTCCTCCTACCATGGGGATGACAGCGACAGCATCAGCAGCCCCGTCTGGCCAAAGACTCCCTCCAGCCCTGTATGACACGCCTTCTTACATTTTAACCAATATCTTCCAATGTTTTATTTCTTGTTGTTTTTTTCATGTACGATGACTGATTTCAGTAGTTGTGTAAGTTTGCAAGGTTGGAGCTAATTCCATATCTCTCTCCATCTCTTCCGACTCAGAAGCTCAACTCGTCCACCATGACTAGCGAACGAATCACGCGCCTGTATGATATGGGTGGGGAGCCGGAGAGGCGTGGCTGGGTGGACCGGTACCTGTCCTTCATGGAGGAGAGGGGTACACCTGTCCCCCAACTTCCCGCCGTGGGCAAGAAGCCCCTGGACCTCTGCAGACTCTACATGGCTGTCAGGGAGATAGGGGGCCTGGCCATGGTGAGAGACAACCACTGGGTTCATTTCATTATGTCTTACAGGACTGAAATATACTGCTTTATGTCTTACAGGACTGAAATATCAGTGCTTTTCTCATGTATTGCTGGACTGAAATACTGTGGCGCTATACACTATCAATGTGGTTTATTAGACTTGTCAATATCACTTATTTGGTAGTAGCTTTGAAGTGGGGCAAAGCAAATGTTTAGTAGTTTCAAGCCAGGAAACATACAGTGGACTAACATGCCATTGTATTAATGCTTTCCTGTTTCCCTTCCCATCCTTCCTCTCCTCCATACATCCTCTCCCCTCCCCTCAAAGGTGAACAAGAACAAGAAGTGGCGTGAGCTGTCCACCAATCTGAGTGTTGGTACCTCCAGTAGCTCCGCCAGCTGTCTGAAGAAGCAGTACATCCAGTACCTGTTTGCCTATGAGTGTAAGGTGGAGCGAGGAGAGGACCCGCCGGCCGACAGCAACACTGGGACTGGGGGGGAAAACAGGAAGCAGGCCAAGGTGCAGCTGCCCTCTCCTGGTAAGGACCGGCACTGACACTGATGATGATGATGAATTGTGATGATGATGGTGGTGATGATAGTAATGATTTACATTGTATCAGGTGAAACTGTACTGTATGCCGACTTCAATGCACCAGCACGACAGTCTTACTAGATGGGAGAATGTGTGCCTTTTCTCGGACTGGTATGGTGTCTTGGAATAGCATTTTGAACAACATTAAAAACAAGCAAATTACAGCACCTCTAAGCAGAGATGTGGCTTGATGTGATGACCGTGTTAAACATGTTAAATCATGTAATTCTGGTTTACGCTGCTATGCTATTTATAAGACAACGTTTTTGATTTGCATGTTGTCCCTGACACTGTGTTTCTAAGCACAATTACGGTGCCCAGCTAAGGAGAGAGAGCTGGAGCGTGAAGGTCACATCTCTAATTCAGAGTGGTGATGAGAAGAGTGACCTACCCTGGTTTTGAAATAGAACATCAACACCTCAGCTGCCTGAGTCACACCAGATTACTTTTACTAAAGGGCTGGAGAGGAGTACCTACCTTCAGCACACACACACACACACACACACACACACACACACACACACACACACACACACACACACACACACACACACACACACACACACACACACACACACACACACACACACACACACACACACACACACACACACATGTAGACACACACCTACTCAGGCATATGTCTGCATCCCAGCCTCTTAGACTCTTGATGTAGACATAACATTCTGATATGAATATTTACCTTCATTTTGAGCCAGGTCAGTCTATTTACTGGAACATACACTAAAATAGAATATACTGTAAGCTGAAACAGAATTAAATATGTGTACATTTAAGAACCAGAGCAGTCGCTATTACCTCCACTTACAGTAGATGACATAGTGCTGTGTGATTGATTGAAGTGGAGAGAGAACCATGTCCGCACTGTGCTCTTACCACAGATGAGACCTCATGTTGGCCCGATCTGTCTATCTGTCTATCTATCTCTAACACCTACTAACGATCCCTCTATCTATCCAGCCATCCATCCTGCTCCCAGGTGCCTGCCTGGCTGCCTGCTTCACTGACCATGTCAGTGAAGCAGGCTCCATGTATAGCTGACAGCTAGGTGATGATGTCACAGAGTAGAGAAAGCTGTTGAGCAGCAAAGAGGAGTTGTTGGGAGGGAGGAGTCGGAGGAGGGGAGGGGTATCCCCCTAAGATTGATTCATGAGGGTGGAGTAATAGATATAAACAACACTGACCGCCAGTCAACCTCTATTCACTCTGACACACACCTGTGAGCCAGCGCTTTCTGTCTTATGTCATCAACCTTTACACTCACACACACCTGTGAGCCAGCGCTTTCTGTCTTATGTCATCAACCTTTACACTCACACACACCTGTGAGCCAGCGCTTTCTGTCTTATGTCATCAACCTTTACAGTCACACACACATGTGAGCCAGCGCTTTCTGTCTTATGTCATCAACCTTTACACTCACACACACGTGAGCCAGCGCTTTCTGTCTTATGTCATCAACCTTTACACTCACACACACCTGTGAGCCAGCGCTTTCTGTCTTATGTCATCAACCTTTACACTCACACACACATGTGAGCCAGCGCTTTCTGTCTTATGTCATCAACCTTTACAGTCACACACACATGTGAGCCAGCGCTTTCTGTCTTATGTCATCAACCTTTACACTCACACACACCTGTGAGCCAGCGCTTTCTGTCTTATGTCATCAACCTTTACACTCACACACACATGTGAGCCAGCGCTTTCTGTCTTATGTCATCAACCTTTACAGTCACACACACATGTGAGCCAGCGCTTTCTGTCTTATGTCATCAACCTTTACAGTCACACACACATGTGAGCCAGCGCTTTCTGTCTTATGTCATCAACCTTTCCACAGACACACCTCTCTCTCTTCCTCTCGCTCCCTCATTTCTCTCTCTCTCTCTGAATGTAGAATAAAGGGCACTTGAGTTCACGCTGTGTAAATGTCCCCTCCCTCTCTCCTAGTGTTGCCTGCCTGTCTACCTGTCTTTCTGCCTGCCTCCTTCCCATTGTTGTCTGTCTGCCTGCCTGTATGCCTATCTGTATCTCTGTCTGTCTGCCTGCCTGTCTGCCTTACTTTCTATCTGCCTCCCTCCCAGTGTTGTCTCTCTGCCTGCCTGTCTGTTTATATGCTTGTATGCCTGTATGCCTGTTTCAAATCAAATGTATTTATAAAGCCATTTTTACATCAGCAGATGTCACAAAGTGCTGTACAGAAACCCAGCCTAAAACTCCAAACAGCATGCCTATTTGTATGTCTGCCTGCCTGCCTATTTATCTGCCTGTCTGCCTGCAGCATCTGAGGGATAGGAATGCTCTTAACCTCCAGTAACCACTGGATCCATTGTTTACTTTCTGAGTTGCTTGGCTATGGAGCAGAGGAGATATCCTGGAGAGAGGAGAATCCCAAAGACCCCCCCCATGCCCTCTCCTTTTCTCCCCCTCTGTCCCTCGCTCCCTCTCTCCCAGCCCCACTGAAAGCATCATTCTCTCTCCCTCTCTTTCCCTCTCTTTCTCTCTCTCCCTATAGGTTAAGAGCGCTGGACCAGTAACCGAAGGTTCAAATCTGCAGTTCTGCCCTTGAGCAAGGAAGTTAACCCCCGACAACAACTGCTCTCATCCCTCAGATGCAGCAGGCAGACAGGCAGACAAATAGGCAGACAGGCAGACAAATAGGCAGACAGTAGGACAAATAGGCAGGCAGGCAGACAGACAAATAGGCAGGCAGACAGACATGCTGTTTCGAGTTTTAGGCTGGGTTTCTGTATAGCACTTTGTGACATCTGCTGATGTAAAAATGGCTTTATAAATACATTTGATTTGATATGAAACAGGCATACAGACATGATGACGTGGATTAAGGCAGTCTCCCGCATCTCTCTGATTCAGAGGGATTGGGTTAAATGCAGAAGACACATTTTGGTTGAATGCAGTCAGTTGTGCAACTGACTAGGTATCCCCTTTCCCTCCCTCCCTCCCTCCCTCCCTCCCTCCTGTTGTGGCGGCAGGGGGTATTGTTAAATAATTCAGAAGTAGTATGAATTTTTTAAGCCATTCTTTATTCCTGTTAGAGGCGTGCGGTGCAGAGAAAGGCCATGAAGGCTGTTTCAGAGGAGCTGTTACACTAAACGCTCATTCACATATCCAGCATCTCTTATCTTCTAAAACTAGCCATCATGTTTTCCTTCATTCCTACTTCATACATGCCTTTTTCCTCTTTCGCTTTGTAGGGTCTTCATGTGTAATGCGGCGTGGCATTACATAGTTTCCTGTGTTGTTACAGACCTTCAATAATTTAATATTCCTATGCGCTGAAAAATTCATAGCCATGGCATCATATAATTTATGCATCATATGGTATGATACTAGCTTTATATCATTCTAGCTACCTTACCCCTGAGTGAAGTGTAGCATGGCCGGGTCTCTGGTACAGTAGTCTGTTACTCTCTCTGATATACTTTAGGGAGTGCACAATACAGTATAGTACAATACAGCCTGCATGTGGGTGAGCCTCACCCTTACAGACACCCTCCCCCCTTTCTGTTTTAACTACAGTTGTGCCCTCAGGCATAACCTCCACATAAACCCCTCACTGAGTTCACCCTGCCAAAAATGGAAAACGATCTTCAAAAAGCTGAAAAATAAAACTCTCCACATCGACTGCGGCAAGTTTGGCGCTCTCCAATGAGCTATTCCCACAGAGAGGCCTTCTCTTCCTCCTGTTTCCCTCTCTTCTTCCTCCTCCCCCTTCTTCTTCTCTTCCTCCTCTTCTCCTGCTCCTTCTTAGCAGTCCTTGCATTCCCCCTCTACTCTCGGCAGGCGCTGAGGTGCTGAGGCTCGTGTTAATGTGTGGTGGTTAGTGAGCAGGGTTAGGGAGTATTGGATTACATGTGATAAATTACATGTAAGGGATTACAAAAAACGGTAACTGTAATCCGTTACGTTACCAGCAAAAATATTGTAATCAGATGACACTTTTGAAAAACTAGATGATTTCTTCAAGGATTACTTTTAAATTCAGAAAGGATGTTTGCGGAAAAAAAATTCTTTGACACTTCTCTGTTTTCTTAATAACATTCAAATCAGTATTGAAAAAAGGCGCAAGAGTAAGTTTGTACCACCTAGGCATTTCTGACCACAACTCAGAGACCGCTAGTCTGACACACCAAATGTGTTTAATGGATCGCGGGAAAAGAGCAGAAATAGGCTTTTATAGGCTACAGTCTTCCAATGGTGTGACTGCTGTCGGCATCAAAAGATTATACAACTTGAATAAACGCTTGGAGGTAAGGATGACAGCAGTGGGGTAGTCTATGCCGATCTGGATATCACTTATTATTAATATCTACGTAGCACATTGATGTGAATCACACTGCTGCTCTCTCATTTAACTATTTGCACCTTACGGATTGTGGTTGTTGTGGATGGCTGTTCAGAAATCTAAATGTGTATTTGAACCCAATAATGGTTGAATTCAAGAAGTTTAAGCTGCCTATCAATCATTGTTTTTGAAACCAATGGACAGCCAGTGATAAATGCACTCTTGCGACAGCTGCATAATGCGGATCCCAGCCTATGGAATAAAAGTGGTACTAATTCATGCTGATAAATAATTACAATCCACAGATCTAATGGACACATGCTCAAACTTGCACACCTTTGATAAACTTAAAGGGGCAATCTGTTGTTGGTACATACATTTTTGGACGTATAAATTATAGATATTAATGTAAAGATATAATTTTATCATAGTATTATATGCAGCAGAAAGCGATAGGTTAGAAGAAGCCTACACAACCAAAACATAAAGTAAAATTTAACATCCATATATGGCCAGCTATGTACTGTAAACTTTAACATTGATTTATCCTGCAAAAGAAGTCGTTCAATTGGTAACATACATTTTTGTCTTCTTCTAATGCCTCTTAAGGGGAAAGTAATCTAAAAGTAACTGAATGTAATCAAATTATGTTACTGAGTTTGGGTAATCCAAAAGTTACGTTACTGACTACAATTTTGGACAGGTAACTAGTAACTGTAGCGGAATATATTTAGAAAGTAACCTACCCAACCCTGTTAGTGAGATAGGCTAAAAGGAGTTGGGGCCTCACATACAGTGCCTTCGGAAAGTATTCAGACCGCCTGACTTTTTCCACATTTTGTTACGTTACAGCCTTATTTTAAGATGGATTAAATTTTAAAAATCCTCAGCAATCTACACACAACACTCCATAATGACAAAGCGAAAACTGTTTTTTAAATAATTTTTAGCAAATGTATTAAAAATAAAAAACAGAAAAACCTTTTTTACATAAGTATTCAGACCCTTTGCTATGAGACTCGAAATTGATCTCAGGTGCATCCTGTTTCCGTTGAACATCCTTATTTTTTGTAACCAATTGATAGTTACAGTCTTGTCCCATCACTGCAACTCCCCTATGGACTCGCGAGAGGTGAAGGTCGAGACGCCATGCGTCCTCCGAAACACGGCCCTGCCAAACCGCACTGCCTCTTGGCACACTGCTCACTGAACCCAGCCGCACCAATGTGTTGGAGGAAACACCGTCCAGCTGGCAACCGATGTCAGGTTGCAGGAGCCCAGCCCGCTACAAGGAGTTGCTAAAGCACGATGGGACAGGGAAATCCTGGCTGGCCAAACACTGGGACAATTGTGCAGAGCATAGATCTCCCGGTCACGGCCGGCTGTGACACAGCCTGGGATTGAACCCGGGTCTGTAGTGACGCCTCAAGCACTGCGAAGCAGTGCCTTAGACCGCTGCACCTCTGTTGATCATCCTTGAGATGTTTCTACAACTTGAGGTCCAGCTGTGGTAAATTATATTGATTGGACATGATTTGGAAAGGCAAACACCTGTCTATGTAAGGTCCCACAGTTGACAGAGCATGTCAGCGCAAAAACCAAGACATGAAAAGACACCAAAAAGCATGAAAGACACCAAAAAGCTTTGACAGTCCCCAAGAACACAGTGGCCTCCATCATTCTTAAATGGAAGAAGTTTGGAAACATCAATATTCTTCCTAGAGCTGACCGCCCGGCCAAACTGAGCTATCGAGGGAGAAGGGCCTTGGTCAGGGAGGTGACCAAGAAACCGATAGTCACTCTGACAGAGTTCCAGAGTTCTGTGGAGATGGGAGAACCTTCCAGAAGGACAACCATCTCTGCAGCACTCCACTAATCAGCCCTTTATGGTAGAGTGGCCAGACAGAAGACACTCCTCAGTAAAACGCACATGACAGCCCGCTTGGAGTTTGCCAAAAGGCACCTAAAGACTCTCAGACCAGGAAAACAAGATTCTCTGGTCTGATGAAACCAAGATTGAACTATTTGGCCTGAATGCCAAGCGTCACGTCTGTAGGAAACCTGGCACCATCCCGGGTGAAGCATGTTGGTGGCAGCATAATGCTGTGGGGGTGTTTGTCAGCAGCAGGGACTGGGAGACTAGTCAGGATTGAGGGAAAGATGAACACAGCAAAGTACAGAGAGATCCGGAGTGGCTTCGGGATAAGCCAGGAGTGGCTTCGGGACAAGCCAGGAGTGGCTTCGGGACAAGTTTTTGAATGTCCTTGACTGCCCCAGCTAGAGCCCGGACTTGAATATCTCTGGAGAGGCCTGAAAATAGCTGTGCAGCAATGCTCCCCATCCAACCTAACAGAGCTTGAGAGGATCTGCACAGAATAATGGGAGAAACTCCCCAAATATAGGTGTGCCAAGCTTGTAGCGTCATAGCCAAGAAGACTCGAGGCTGTAATTGCTGCCAAATGTGCTTCAACAAAGTACTGAGTAAAGGGTCTGAATACTTATGTAAATGCGATATTTCTATTTTGTATTTTTTTTATAAATTAGCAAACATTTCTAAAAACCTGTTTTTGCTTTGCCATTATGGGGTATTGTGTGTAGATTGATGGAGGGGGGAAACAATTTAATACATTTTAGAATAAGGCTGCAACCTAACAAAATGTGGAAAAAGTCAAGGGGTCTGAATACTTTCCGAAGGCACTGTATGTCACCCCTGTCCTTGGCCATGGTGGTGGCATGGTTGTTACATTTACATAAGGGAAATGCTGGAAACAGGGAATTTTCAGGGTCATATGAAATGACTAAGAGGTTTTGTAACGATATTCGTCTTCGGATGAACAGGAAGGATCGGACCAAAACGCAGCGTGGTAAGTGTTCATGCTTTATTGAAAAACGGAACACTAAATACAAAATAACAAAGTGAATAAACGAAAATCGAAACAGTCCTGTAAGGTGCTACAACACAAAACAGAAAACATCTACCCACAAAACCAACATGGAAAATGGCTACCTCAATAGGCTCCCCAATCAGTGACAACGAGAAACAGCTGTCTCTGATTGGGAACCAATTCAGGCCACCATAAACCTACAAACCCCTAGACCATACAAAATCCCCATAGATAAACAAAAACCCTTGACAAGACAAAAACCCATAGACAATACAAAAACTAAACAAACCACCCTTGTCACACCCTGACCTAACCCAAAAATTAAGAAAACAAATATAACTAAAGTCAGGGTGTGACAGGTTTTGGCCTAGGAAACCCCTCTCAACCCCCTAACCCCCGCTCCTCAGCTCCCCCCATGCTAAATCTGCCTGGTCTCTATACACTAAATAGGACATTTCCTATTAATTTATAACCAACTGTGTGTTCTATCTCTCTCTCAAATGTTCTCTCTTTCCTTGTATCTCTTGTATCTCTCTCCATTTCTCTCTCTCAATTTCTCTCTCTCTCTCAAATATTTATTACAGGCTGCTACACATGAGCACGGTGGTGCATGACAACTGAGGGTTGAATGTTTATGTACTGTAGGGTTTTGACCCAGTAAAGGTGATTTAAAAATGTTCCCCCTCTCTGCCCCCCCTCTATCTCTCTCTTTCTCTCCCTTTATCTTTCATGCTTTCTAACAGCTAACTCAGGGTCCCTTCAGGGCCCCCAGACCCCCCAGTCATCAGGCAGCAGCTCCATGGCAGAGATGTCAGGTGACCTGAAGCCTCCCACCCCAGCCACCACCCCCCAGGGACAGGTCACCCCCATCCCAGCCAGCAGGTATACCATGATCCCCTCTTATTCAAGCACTCTCACTGCTGAGAGTGTATGTGACTTTGTTTGTATGTATACATACCATATATATCCTCTTTACCTCAGTTAGTATCACTGTACGTACAGTGCCTTCAGAAAGATTTCAGACCCCTTGACTTTTTCCATATTTTGTTAGGTTACAGCTTTATTTTAAAATTAATTAAATCGTTTTTTTTCTCATCAATCTACACACAATACTCCATAATGACAAAGCAAAAAGAGGTTTTTCAAAAGTTTTGCTAATTTATAAAAAGAAAATGGAAATATCCCATTTACATAAGTATTCAGACCCTTTACTCTGTACTTTGTTGAATCACTTTTGGCAGCGTTTAAAGCCTGGAGTCTTCTTGGGTATGACGCTATAAGCTTGGCACACCTGTATTTGGGGAGTTTCTCCCATTATTCTCTGCAGATCTTCTCAAGCTCTGTCAGGTTGGATGGGAAGGGTAAATGCACAGCTATTTTCAGGTCTTCCCAGAGATGTTCGATCGGGTTCAAGTTCAGGCTCTGGCTGGGCCACTCCAGGACATTCAGAGACTTGTCCTGAAGCCACTCCTGCATTGTCTTGGCTGTGTACTTAGGGTTGTCCTGTTGGAAGGTGAACCTTCGCAGCAGTCTGAGGTCCTGAGAGCTCTGGAACAGGTTTTTATCAAGGATCTCTCTGTACTTTGCTCCATTCATCTTTGCATCGATCCTGAGTAGTCTCCCCGTTCCTGCCGCTAAAAAACATCCCCACAGCATGATGCTGCCACCAACATGCTTCACCGGGGATGGTGCCAGGTTTCCTCCAGACGTGACGCTTGGCATTCAGGCCAAAGAGTTCAATCTTGGTTTCATCAGACCAGAGAATCTTGTTTCTAATGGTCTGAGAGTCTTTAAGTGCTTTTTGGCAAACTCCAAGTGGGCTGTTATATGCCTTTTGCTGTGGAGTGGCTTCCGTCTGGCCACTCTATCATGAAGGCCTGATTGGTGGAGTGCTGCAGAGATGGTTGTCCTTTTTGGAAGGTTCTCCCATCTCCACAGAGGAACTCTAGAGCTCTGTCAGAGTTACCATCGGGTTCTTGAGTACCTCTCTGACCAAGGCCCTTCTCCACCGGTTGCTCAGTTTGGCCGGGCGGCCAGCTCTAGGAAGAGTCTTGGTGGTTCCAAACTTCTTCCATTTAAGAATGTGTTCTTGGGGAACTTCAATGCTGCAGAAATGTTTTGGTACCCTTCCCAGATCTGTGCCTCGACACAATCCTGTCTCAGAGCTCTACGAACAATTCCTTTGACCTCATGGCTTGGTTTTTGCTCTGACATGCACTGTCGACTGTGGGACCTTATACATACAGTTGTGTGCCTTTCCAAATCATGTCCAATCAATTGATTTTACCACAGGTGGACTCCAATCAAGTTGTAGAAACATCTCAAGGATGATCAATGGAAACAGGATGCACCTGAGCTCAATTACGAGTCTCATAGCAAAGGGTCTGAATACTTATGTAAATAAGGTATTTCTGTTTTTTATGTTTAATAAATGTTCAAACATTTAAAAAAAAATTAAAAAAAGGTTTTCCCTTTGTCATTATGGGGTATTGTGTGTAGATTGCTGAGGAGTTTCTGTTATTTATACATTTTAGAATAAAGCTGTAACGTAACAATGTGGGAAAAGTCAATGGGTCTGAATACTTTCCGAAGCACTGTATATTAAAGTGTCTAGATCAGTTGTGTCAAACATACGGCCCACGTGCCGGATCTGGGCAATGAGGGGGTCCAATCCGGCCCGCGGTGGTTAAATGTGAACTGTGGGGGAAACAAACTCAATATTCTTTAAATTGACTAAAACCTAATGAAAACTGTGTAGAAATTATAAAGGACCTTTATTCATACAGTTTCTTGACCGTGTCCAGCTTGCTAATAATCACCCAAAATAAATTCCAAGAACAATGGACTATTTTTAGCAAATTCTGACAACAAGGAAATATAGCACCTTTTCAATGTGGCCCTATGGACCTCGTTGAAGACCGAATGCGCCCCCCGGGGAAAAATGAATTTGACAGCACTGGTCTAGATCCTCACCTTTTATCCCTTTCCTTCTATCTCTAGGAGCAGTGTTGTGAGTGTGCAGGACCCGTTCTCTGAGGTGAGCGACCCGGTCTTCCAGAAGCGTAACTCCCTCCCCCCGGGGGGCCCTGGGGGACCGTACCAGCAGGGGGTCAACATGCCCCCTAACATGATGATGAGGATGCAGTACGAGAAGGACCCCTTCGTTGGCATGAGAAAGGGTGAGTAGACCATGAACCCAGGCACTGGCACAGACTTACCACCATACTGTACACAGCAATAAGCTGATGAGTTGTACAAACATGGCAAATGCAGAGCGTAGTCCTACTGCGACATTCTCAGAACTTTTTAAGAACATCACGCCAGACTAAATTGCGTGTGACAACAATATATATATATTTTTTAAGCATTCTTGTAATGTTTTACAGGAACTTACAACTAGAAGTCCAGCAGTGCGATGGGCACTTTGTGTCCTCTACTAGGGTTGTTAGTTGCCTGTCTGAGCACATGTCCGTGCCGGGCAGGCTGGCTGGTGGTTTACAGAGCGGGGGATAGATACCTGTGTTTTACTGGTATGACTGGAACGTCAAAGCTGTTTGTCAAAGGCACTTTGCATGTATTAGTCACTCTGATGTCATTGTATGTCTCTCGTCCTAACTTCATCTTTCCATTTTCCCTTTTTTACCTATGCTGTTTTTCCCCCATCTTTTGGGCAACACCTGATTTGACTGACTGTTCATTGGGATTGGTTCACCTCTGAGAGCAGAGGATGATTGGAGTTTGGATGCTGAGTTCTGAGAAATGTTGTCTCTGAGTGAATAACATAACTGGGTTGTCAGCACAGGACATTGCAGGATCTCCTGATCATGCTGAAAGAGATTATTTATTAGTAGGAGACTAGTGCCACCTAGTGAATAAACCATTACGTCAACAACACTAGAAATATACACTGTGTTTCCAGCATATTGTCCATTCATACTGTGTTCTTCTGGTCATTCTCCACAGTGGCAGGAGGGGAGCCCTACATGCCAGGCCAGATGACCAGTGGTGGCATACAGGATATGTATGGCAGGTCTACATCAGGCATGGGCCAGCGCTCCCAGTACCCATATGGACCAGGCTACGACAGGAGGTAAGCAGTTTAGAAACCAATTCTGCCTTGTTTACATGTATTCATGCAAACTGAAGGCTTGACTGTCTGTCTTTCAGACCAGACCATCTGATGGGGATGGAGGGGAGCATGGGCCCCCCCGGGAACCAGAGCAACATGGGACCTTCCAACAGCGAGGGCAGCATTTACTCTCCCAACAGATACCCCTCCCAGCAGAGGTGAGGAGCACACCCATCCACCATAATAGTGTTTGTGTTGATGTGTAGAAACTTCCTTTCTGTTCATCAGCGACTAATTGATTTCCTCCTCTGCAGACACGAAGGCTACGTGCAGCAGTACCCTGGCATGTCATATGGAATGCACCCCTCAGGGATGTACCCTCAACAACAGGTGAGAGACAGACACACTAAGGAGCTCATTGAGCAGGCCTCGTGATGCAGGTACAGCGGAGTTTAGTTTAATGATTGGTTTAGTATTGAATGTTATCGGAATAAAATAATCACCTTGGAATCTTTTGCTTCTCCACATGGCTACAAGCGCCCCATGGAGGGCATGTATGGGTCCCCAGGCAAGAGACATGAGGGGGAGATGTACAGCCCCCCAGCAAAGAGACATGAGGGGGAGATGTACGGCCCCCCAGCAAAGAGGCATGAGGGGGAGATGTACGGCGCCCCAGCAAAGAGACATGAGGGGGAGATGTACGGCCCCCCAACAAAGAGACATGAGGGGGAGATGTACGGCCCCCCAGCAAAGAGACATGAGGGGGAGATGTATGCCATGCAGTATAGGGGCCAGCAGCCTGACATGTATAACCACTACACCACTGGTTACTCTGGACCTGAGAGGAGGCCCATGCAGGGCCAGTTCCCCTACCCTTCCCCCTATAGCCGAGAGCGCATGCAGGCCTCTGGCCAGGGGCAGCACCCCATGGGCCCCCAGATGATGTCCGGGGGGCCACTCTCTAACAACGGAGTGGAAGGACCCCAGGGGCCCAACATGTGGCCCTCCAGGACAGACATGGGTTATCCCTACCCCAACAGACAGGGGGCACCCTCTCAGGTACCGCCATACGGTCCTATGGGGAGAGGAGATGATTTGGAGGGCCGACCCATCCAGGATGGTCAGTGGCTTGGGCACGGAGGCCATCGCCAGTCCTCCTACATGTCAGGTGGTATGACCCCCATGTCCTCCCGCCAGCCCCCCTCTGCATACCAGACCTCCCCCTCCATGGCCAACCACCTGCCCCGAGCCCCCAGCCCCGGCTCCTTCCAGCGCTCCATGGAGGCACGCATGTCCCCCAACAAAGCTGTCTTTATGGGCTCCATGAAGATGCCAGGCAAACCAGGGATGCCCATGCCAGGGCAGGGTAATGGGCACCCAGGCCAAGTCGCACCTAACCTGCTAAGAGATCTCAACTACCCTCTAGGATCTGTAGAGGCCACCATGCCCGTTTTCAAGCCACGTCGCAAAATTACCTCCAAAGACACTGGTAAGAGATCTTTCTAATGTCTTTCTAATGTTCTGTAAAGTCAAACTAGCATTGGGATTATGGTGATCATCTTGATATCTGTGACAGGTATTAATTACAAACCTTCCTCCTCTAACCCCTGTCCTCTCCACAGGAACCCCAGAGGCGTGGCGAGTGATGATGTCTCTGAAGTCAGGTCTGCTGGGTGAGAGTACGTGGGCCCTGGACACCATCAACATCCTGCTGTATGATGACAGATCTGTGGCCTCCTTCACCCTCACACAGGTAACTGGAGACACTCTACACACTCTTCTCTTACTATGGTTCTTAACCATACCGGGATTGAGTCTTGATGTCACTCTGAAATTATTTACATTTAGTCATGCTTGACAGTTCTCCACCCCAACACAAAGCAACACATCTTTATCAGAATACGCTGTAGATAATAAGGGACGCTAAAGTGCCCTAATGCCATTTGTTATTTTGTTGTGTCTGCAGTTGCCTGGCTTCCTGGAACTGATAGTGGAGTACTTCAGACGCTGTGTGATGGAGATCTTTGGCATCCTGGAGGAGTATGAGATAGGGACCATCGGCCAGAAGACCCTCCTTGGGGCTGAAGCCTGTGACCAGGGGGAGGAGCTGACCTCTGAACCTGAGATGGACTGTGAGGCCAGCCAACCAGAGCCTGAGCAGGAGCAGGAGGTGGAGAGGGGGGAGACGGAGAAGGGGGAAGTAGAAAAGAGGGAGGAGAAACCTGTTGACATCACAGAGAAAATGACAACGGAAGGTATGTCACCCCCCAGTGCAACGGAACCAGCCCCTGAGGGAACGAAGGAGGAATCTGAAGCCGAGATGAAGGTAAAGAAGGAGGAGGGGGAGAAAGAAGAGGAGGGGGAGAAAGAAGAGGATGGGGAGAAAGAAAAAGGGAAAGAGAATGAGGAGAGTGAAAAGCCAACCGAGAGTAAGGAAGCCTCAGCTGAAAGTAAGGAAGACTCTCCTTATCAGGCTCCTTCAGAGCACGAGCCAAGGCCACAACAGGCCAGCAAGTACGATAAATTCCCCGTCAAGATCCTGCACAAAGAGGACCTGATTGAGGACATGACAGAGCAGCTGGGCCACGTGACAGAGTTCACTAGCGGACTGCTCCACTGGCAGGCAGGCGGGGGTGATTCCACCGCCCACATCCAGGCCCACTTTGAGTGCAGGGGAGAGCACACTGACAGGATGGAGGGAGAGAGAAAGGAATGTGCCAGTCTCAATAAAGAACAGGACACAGAGGGGGGAAAGCAGACAGAGAAGGGTATCACTGCCACCATCGATGATATACTGTGTGCCCGGTTAGGGGCTTTGTCAGAGGGCCACCCTACCCACTCTGCCCCCACCTACCCCTTCAGACTGCACCAGGGAGGGGGACACCAGCACATCACCCTGCTAGAGGACGAGCCCCGCTGTCTGGACGAGGCTCCCCTCTCCACGTCCTCCCCCTGGCAGGACTCCCTGGCCAAACGCTGCCTCTGTGTGTCCAACATCATCCGCAGCCTCTCCTTCATTCCTGGGAACGACTCAGACATGTCCCGTCACCCAGGCCTGGTGCTGATCCTGGGCAGACTGCTGCTGCTACAGCACCAGCACCCAGAGAGGAAGAGGACGCCCCCTAGCTACCAGAGAGAGGAGGTGCAGGAGCGGGGCCTGGCCTGCAGTAAGGACGAGTGGTGGTGGAACTGTCTCGCTACACTCAGGGAGAACACCTTGGTCACTCTGGCTAACATCTCTGGCCAGCTGGACCTGTCCCTCTACCCTGAGACCATCTGCCTGCCCATCCTGAACGGCCTGCTCCACTGGATGGTGTGTCCCTCTGCCGAGGCCCAGGACCCCTTCCCCTCAGGCACCCCCCACTCGCCCCTCACCCCCCAGAGACTGGTGCTGGAGTGCCTTTGCAAGCTGAGCATTCAGGACAACAACGTGGACCTGCTGCTGGCCACGCCGCCCTTCAGCCGCCAGGAGAAGATGTACGCCACCCTGGTGCGCTACGTGGGCCAGCGTAAGAACCAGGTGTACCGCGAGATGGCCGTGGCCACCCTATCCAACCTGGCTCAAGGAGACTCTACGGCAGCACGTGCCATCGCCATACAGAAGAATAGTGTGGGTAACCTGATGGGCTTCCTGGAGGATGGAGTGAGCATGGCCCAGTACCAGCAGAACCCCCACAGCATGCTGCACATGGCCCACCACCCCCCCATGGAGCCCCCCAGCATTAACATGATGTGTCGGGCTGCCAAAGCTCTGCTGGCTATGGCAAAGGTGGAGGAGAACAGGCCAGAGTTTGTCCTGTATGAGGGACGAATCCTGGACATCTCCATCTCCTCTGTGCTCAACCAAGGGGTGACCAGCATCATATGTGAAGTACTTTTTCAGTTTGTAAAAAAATTATGACAGCAGGGTAGACGGACCTGAGCCAAGAGACAGACAGAGAGACGATGAGAGGAACACGTTATTCTGTGGTTTTATATTTTTATTTAAATGAAATGGAAGAACTTTTTTTTTATATATAAATATATATATAGCTCCTCTGCCCCCATTAACGCTTTGGTTTTGGGATTTGAAAGATGATTTTAATACAGATATTTAATACCTGCTGTTGTTTAAGTGTATATTGTTTGAATACTTATTTTTCCTTTGTTTTCTTTTGTTTAACCAAAGCTGGTGCCAGATTTTGGAGAGGATTCTTTCATTTCATTTTTCTCTTTTGAAATGTTTTGGAATTGTATAAATGTTCATATCTTTATTGACCGTATGTGGTTTGTTTTGTTTACAAAGATCATATTTATTTAAATTGTGAAAAATATTGTAGATAAAACTTAACTTGCCAAACTTTCAGAAAAAGAGAACACTGATTTTAAACAAACATGTAAATGTTTCAATTGCAGGAGAAAAATGTGCAATAGGCCTAGTGCAAGTTGTCTGTTCATGGCACTTGCAATATGTAATTTTGACCATGGGTAGGCAGTGTTGCATCAGCCAGTTAGAAAAAATTGAAAAGATTGTCCTCATTTTAACAGTGTCAAATGTTTGACTTGCTTCATTGTTGTCAATCATTGCTACTACATCCGGGAGTCAAGTTTCACAAAAGAACAATATCTTAACCACTTGTGTTGCATTTGTTTTATTTCCTTTTAACTCAAGTTGGCACTATGTACTGTATATACTGTACTGTATATACTGTACTGTATATACTGTACTGTATATAATGTACTGTATATACTGTACTGTATATAGACTGTTGTACATTGGAACCACTTTCACTTTTCTTTAAAGTTTTGGTAGAATACATTCACTATCAAAAAAAGTTTCAGATTATTACAACTACTTTTTATTATTGGTGAGATTTGTTATTGTTATTATACCTATTTTGTTATTGGGGTCAGATATTTGAACCTGGAGGTTGTGTAGGTCTCTGTATGTATAACGTTCCTCTACGCATTGTACTATAGCTTCAAGCTGATCAAAACAATATTTGGTGATCAAATGTGAAAGTGCCAGGGTCAGGGATAACTAGCTGAGGTTACAGAACTTGTGAATATATTTATTTTATTGTATGTCCTCCATTCATGTAAATGGGTATATTTTTGAGCCAAGACAATGTAGTTCAAAAATAAACCTCAGAAAAGAACCCACAACACACACAAAATATGACAACTTATTGTAAATCTGCCTTTTTTCTTCTGACTCATTGACTGTCTTTGACTTGATATACATATTTATACTCTGTGTTCCAGCATGTTATGAATAAAATGTACACTGACTATTTGAGAGCTTGGGACTGTAACATTCTATCTGCAAAAAGAGCGCACACTGGTGACTAACTGTGCTGCTAGCAACAATTGAATTACGCTTTTTTCCAACGTTTAGTGACAACAGCCCTATGCAACGGGTGTTCGTAAATTCGTCAGTTATTCTGTGCCCTGGCACACTCTGAAATTGGAGTAGATGGACAGAGTGAATTTACAAACGCACCCTGTATAGCTAGAGAACATTGAACAGAACAAAATGCTGATCAAATTGGATATAGAACTTTATAGTCCCAAGCTCTCATATTGTTAAAGGCCCAATGCAGCCATTTTTATCGCAATATCAAATCATTTCTGGGTACCAATTAAGTACCTTACCGTGATTGTTTTCAATTAAAATGGTCAAAAATAAACAAAAATAGCTTCTTAGCAAAGAGCAATTTCTCAAGCAAGAATTTTGCTAGGACTGCCTGGAGGTGGTTTGAGTGTGGAGAGGAAAACTGAAAACTACCTGTAATTGGCAGAGAGGTTTGGAACTATCTCTCTTATTGGTCTATTAATTAATTAACCGCCTGGTGATTTCAACAGGCAGGCCAAAACTCCATCCCACCAAAACAGTCTGAAATTTCAGGCAGTCTTTTCAAACATTTCTTACACTTAAAGGGCATTAAGTGGAGTGTGCGGAGGAGAGGGGTGACATGGTTAAAATCCAGGCGGGCTGCAACGTTCTGGATAAGTTGCAAGAGTTTGATGGCACAAGTGGGGAGCCCAGCTAACAGCGAGTTGCAGTAGTCCAGGCGGGACAGGACTGAATTAGGACCTGCACCACTTCCTGTGTGAGGCAGGGTTGTACTCTATGGATGTTGTAGAGCATGAACCTGCAGGAGCGGGTCACTTTTTTGATATTTGCAGAGAACGACCGGGTGTTGTCCAGGGTCACGCCAAGGTTCTTTGCACTCTGGGAGGGCGACACTGTGGAGTTGTCAACCGTGATGTAGAGGTCTTGAGCGTGCAGGCCTTCCCTGGGTGGAAGAGCAGTTCCGTCTTGTCGAGGATGAGCTTGAGGTGGTGGGCCGACATCCAAGTTGAGATATCTTCCAGGCACGCAGAGATGCGTGTCGCCACCTGGGTGTCAGAAGGGGGCAAGGAGAAAAGTAGTTGAGTGTCATCCGCATAGCAATGACAGGAGAGACCATGTGAGATTATGATGGAGCCGAGTGACTCGGTGTATAGAGAGAAGAGGAGAGGGCCTAGAACCGAGCCCTGGGGGACACCAATAGTGAGAGTATGTGGTGCAGACACAGATCCTCTCCACGTCACCTGGTAGGAGCGGCCTTCCAGGTAGGATGCAATCCAAGAGTGTGCATAGTCATCATGGACAACTTTAGCATTTGAGCTAATTAGCAACTTTTCAACTACTTACTACTTTTTAGCTACTTTTCAACAACTTAGCATGTTAGCTAACCCTAACCCTAGCCTTAACCCCTTTAGCCTAACTCTTAAACTTAACCCTAACCCTTAGCCTAGCTAACGTTAGCCAGCTAGCTAACATTAGCCACCTAGCTAGAATTTGTAACATATCATACGTTTTGCAAAATCATAATATATAACATTTTTATTTGTAACATATCATACGAAATGGGTGATGGACATCCACTAATTAATGCATACTATACGAAATGTAACATATCATACTAAATGGAGTGTCTCGGATTTACGTACAGAATAATGCGAAATGCACTGAGACCAGGTTGCATTTTCCTGACCTGAACACTCACCAACCACAATCACAATCATGATGAAATTGGATGACATGGTGCTGACTTCTCTATGTGATTTAGTTCACGTTCTCTGTATGTGCAGCATGCCCCCTCTACCTAGAGGGAATGAGGACAAGACACTTGACTTCACCTCAATCATTCCTTGTCCACAACATCACTGATAAGTGTGGGGGTCAGGTAAGCAAAACTGCCTGTACTTTGGAGTTGATCAGTCTGATAGAGCCTCAAACGGACAGAGAAAAAACTGTTTTCAAGCATACCCTCTGTGGTTATTTATTGCTCAAATAAAGCATTTAGATCTTTCCCAGAATTGTAATTTGGCCTCTGGATGATAATTGATGATCTTATTTTGAACTCCCTTAAGAACACCATTCCAGTTACTGACATGGATGGTCTCATTAGATGTCATCATCTCATTTCAGGTTTGATTTTAAAGGGAAGATTATTAGGCTTCTTATGCAGAGCCAATCTGGGGAAGCAGATAAGAACCCACAGTATATATTTTTCTATAATAGTGCCTCTGAGGTACTTCGTATACCTAAAACGTCCTTCCTTACAATTCTCAAACTACTGTACCTGTCCTCTGGCAGTCTGTGTTGATTGTTTGTAAGCAGATTGTCATGTTCGAATGAAATACTATGATTCAGAGCACCACTTAAGATACCTTAGTTCAGAATGTAGAACATGGCACAGATTGTGTCAGAACGTGGGTAGTTGTACTGTAAATGTATTGGATTTTAGCGTTGGTGGCTGATTTTCACTCAGGGCCCACCACCACAGGAGTAGGCCTCCCACACAGCGCTGCTTCTGAGTGGCTGAGTCATAGCTGTGACAGCAAGGCTGGAAGTGGTGCCAGAGCTGCTGCTGGCCTGGCTGGCTCCCTCCCACCAGCCTCCCAGCAGCCTCCCGCCTCTCACCAATACTGGAGGTGAGTGAAAGAGTGTTGGGTAAATGGGTTCTGGCAATTTCAACATAACACAACATTGTGTGTGTGTGTGTGTGTGTGTGTGTGTGTGTGTGTGTGTGTGTGTGTGTGTGTGTGTGTGTGTGTGTGTGTGTGTGTGTGTGTGTGTGTGTGTGTGTGTGTGTGTCGCCTCTCACCAATACTGGAGGTGAGTGAAAGAGTGTTGGGTAAATGGGTTCTGGCAATTTCAACATAACACAACATTGTGTGTGTGTGTGTGTGTGTGTGTGTGTGTGTGTGTGTGTGTGTGTGTGTGTGTGTGTGTGTGTGTGTGTGTGTGTGTGTGTGTGTGTGTGTGTGTGTGTGTGTGTGTGTGTGTGTGTGTGTGTGTGTGCGTGCGTGCGTGCGTGCGTGCGTGCGTGCGTGCGTGCGTGTGTGTGTGAGAGAGAGAGAGCGTTTGCATGTGTGTAGTTTTTGAATATCTTTTGGGAGAAATCAGTCTGTAAAAATGGGGATTCTTTGTATATTTCAGGGTTTCCCAAACTCGGTCTTCGGACCCCAAGGGGTGGGGCCCTTGCACTACACAGCTGATTCAAATAATCAACTAATCATCAAACTTTGATAATTTAAATTAGCTGTGTAGCGTTAGGGCAAAAACCAAAATGTGAGGTTCCAAGGACCGAATTTAGAAAACGCTGGTATATTTAGTTGAACAAATGTGTGTATTCACCCCATTTCATGTAAATGGTAATTCTATCATCACATCCTCGTGCAAAGACTAGCCAATGGGCACAGACGTCAATTCAACATATAATCCACATTGGTTCAATGTAATTCAATGTAACGTTGATTTAACCAATGTGTGCCCAGTGGGTATTGA
Organism: Salvelinus fontinalis; assembly: GCF_029448725.1. Classification (NCBI taxonomy): domain Eukaryota; kingdom Metazoa; phylum Chordata; class Actinopteri; order Salmoniformes; family Salmonidae; genus Salvelinus; species Salvelinus fontinalis. The sequence continues at coordinate 20,753,534 of NC_074679.1, read as the reverse complement.
TTATATTTGACAACTCTGATACTGAATCGACTTGGTCATAGCACTGACCATCCTTCCCTTTCCATTATGCATTAGAATATATCCCTGGACAAAGGCCCAGATAGATTCTGAATCAACCCCATGTTGTTCTTAAATTGGAGGAAAGGGATATCATATCCAGTCATTTTCTAAGGCAAATAAAGCGTAATCATATGTCAGCACTTTGGTCAAACATGCTGCCAGTCCAGGATTCAAAGTCTGACCCTGTGGATTAAGGGTCAGTGAAAAGCATTGAAAACATCCATGGCTTGTCATAGATTTTTGAGAATGCATACAACAGCTTTATCCACTATGTCAGCCTCATTATACTCTATATGTGTTTCATTTAATGTAATCCACTAGTATGAAAGTGTTTTGGATTATAACATCCAAATGCTGTTTGATTTGAAATGTGTTTCATGGTAATACCTCCTGAGACTGCTGATCAATCTATATGTACAGTACATGTTACAACTACCTTCAGAAAGTATTCACATCCCTAGACATTTTACACGTTTTGTTGTGTTACAGCCCGCATTTTAAATAGATTACATTTAGATGTTGTGTCACTGGCCTACACACACAATACCCCATAATGTCAAGGTAAAAATCCTGAAATGAAATGTCTGGAGTCAATAAGTATTCAACCCCTTTATTATGGAAGCCTAAATAAGTTCAGGAATAAAAATGTTCTTAACAACTCACATAATAAATTGCAATACTAGTGTTTAACATGAGTTTTGAATGACTACCTCATCGCTGTACCCCACACATACAATTATCAGTTGAGCAGTGAATTTCAAACACTGATTCAACCACAGAGACCAGGGAGGTTTTCCAATGCCTCGCAAAGAAGGGCACCTATTGGGAGATTTTTAAAAAGGCAGACATTGAATATGGCTTTGAACATGGTGAAGTTATTAATTACACTTTGGATGGGGTATCAATACACCCAGTCACTACAAAGATACAGTTGTTCTTCCTAACTCAGTTGCTGGAGAGGAAGGAAACCGGTCAGGGATTTCTCTATGAGACCAATAGTGAAACAGTTACAAAATGTAATGGCTGTGATAGGAGAAAACTGAGGATGGATCAACAACATTGTTGATAATAAATTAGCTAACATTTCTAAAAACATGCTTTCACTTTGTTATTATGTGTAGACAGGTGAGAAAAAACAATTTAATCCATTTTGAATTCAGGCTGTAACACAATAAAATGTGTATGAATACTTTCTGAAGGCACTATATCCACATTTTTCTATGAACATAAAATTGTAAGGCTTAGAGAACTCCCTGAAATGAAAGAACCTGTGGAGATGTCTTTAAAGTCATTAAGAATGATGTATAGGCTATGTGTACCACTACTCTGAGAGTCTAATGAGCAGATTGAGCTCCTTTTCCATTCTAATTTCTACTCAATTGTGGAAAGTAGTGATCTAAGCACACTCAGGTTCTCATACAGTACATGAAAAACAACTTCCTGTGCTCTCTCTGAGTCTATTTCTCACCACTGAGAGACCTGTTGATAATACGTATGTATGCCCAATGACTCAGACAGGGAGTTCTCTAAGCCTGCCTGTGAAAGAGGAGCATTGATTGAACAAGGACATGTTTGTAGGACAGTGGGAGTGATTGAGTGAATCAAGCTGGAAGCCAGAGGCATTGGTCAGACTTGGAGATGTGTAGGAGTGCTGTGGGAGTGATCGATTGAATCAAGCTGGAAGCCAGAGGCATTGTTCAGACTAGGAGATGTTAAGGATCGCTGTGGTGTGTAGGTGGTACGGGGGAGTGAAGAACCCAGAAAAATGACATGACCAAAGCTTTGCAGCATCACATGACGAGGCTGGCATTAGAGGGCATGTCTGTATGACAGCTGGTTTGGACTACCTGATGGGTACACAAATATGACTGTAACGTGTGCACTGGGAGTCAGGAAGCAAGTTCAGGGAGTGAGTCTTTCCAGATGTGCAATCAATGAGATGGGGTACTACATTCCCCATAATTCCTTTTGCACAGCTATCCACCAATTCATATATTTGCTATCCACTGACCAAGATGAAGAGCTCAGAGGGGATGTGTCACAGCAGGAGAGAAGTGTGAAGACGTGAACAATTCAAAACCATGGTGCTAAGTACAAACCTTCGTCCCCTGAATAAAAGACAAGTAAAATGAAATCCACTTTATCGCTTGAGCATCTTGAGGATGTTGGATACCATTGGTCTGAGAATCATGAGATGGAGTCAGTCGGCAGTAATGAGTCCTTTGAAAATGAGCCTGACCAGGATGTAGGTCTACATGTGGCGACAGGTTTGGTGGTAGAGATTTCTAATGTTTGCCCTGAGAATCCTACGAGAGATGAAAAAGTGGATCTATCCAACACATACAGTGCATTTGGAAAGTATTCAGATCCCTTCCCCTTTTCCAGATTTTGTTACGTTACATCCTTATTCTAAAATTGATACAATCATGTTTTACCCCTGTCTGGGATTTATTTTGAATCCAAGACACACTTAACCAGCATGGCTACCACAGCATTCTGCAGTGATACGCCATCCCATCTGGTTTGCGCTTATTGGGACTATCATTTGTTTTTCAACAGGACAATGACCCAAAACACATCTCCAGGCTGTTTAAGGGTTATTTGATCAAGAAGGAGAGTGATGGAGTGATGCATCAGATGACCTGGCCTCCACAATCACCTGGCCTCAACCCAATTGAGATGGTTTGGGATGAGTTGGACCGCAGAGTGAAGGAAAAGCTGCCAACAAGTGCTCGGCATATATGGAAACTCCTTCAAGACTGTTGAAAAGCATTCCTCATGATGCTGGTTGAGAGAATGCCAAAAGTGTGCAAAGCTGTCATCAAGTCAAAGGTTGGCTACTTTGAAGAATCTAAAATATACTTTGATTTGTTTAACACTTTTTTGTTACTACAAGATTCCATATGTGTTATTTCATAGTTTGGATGTCTTCACTATTATTCTACAATGTAGAAAATAGTAAAAAATAATGAGTAGGTGTGTCCAAACTTTTGACTGGTACTGTATGTCCCTCTTTGTGGCACTTGACCATATGACTGGCAGTTGTCCCGGTGCAACACAACTAGAGCCTGTAGGACTTGTTTTGTTGATAGCTATGTCAAAAAAACAGAGCAGTGCTTTATTATAGCCATGGTGATTAACTGAACTGCACGGATGGAGTGGACATCACAGAAGATAGGTGTGGTAGTTGCAGCAGCAGAGAAATATTTGGGTCTGAGAGATTTTAGTGCAGAAGATCTACAGGGAGTTTTGAGAGAAGGCTGTTCCATTCTCCCAGGCTGATGGCCTGGTGTAGGATCGTTTAGGGCCAAAGTAGTGGGATGGGTGGTGGGTTTTGGGGATAGACATTTGCAGGGTTAGATGGTTGTGCAATTTATAATGTTCCCCTTTCCTTTTTTTGTGATAAATGTGCAATATGCACTCCGACCTCCGATAGGCAGCAATACTCAACACATTTCTGGTCTGCCAGAAACTCAGACGAAGAAGAAGGTGTTTCGAGGAGGGCGGGATGTGTGCTCGGTATGTTGTTGTTTGATGGTTGCGATGAGCAGCGCAATGTGATGGAGACAACAGTGTGAATGCTTTCCGAACAAACACAGTGGGATATCCCGATGTTTCAGCAGCCTTGCTGGGAATGGTGCAACTTTTCACTACGCAAGCGAACGAGTACGTTACATAATTATGTGAATATCCCTAAATTTAGCAACTGTAGATGGAAATTGGACCTGCAAGCGAGGTTCTGATTTTTCGTATCACACGCAAACTTATCTGAAAATCACTCGCGCTGTCTTTCTACTGTGGTTGAGTTTGAAATGGTGTGGCGTGGGACCTACCCAGACTATCCTCTGACTTTCCATGATTGAAGTGTTTGATATTTTCATACCAGTCGTAAGCCTTTGGTCATTGTTGTAATTCCGAGAGAAATTATGATATTGCTTTCGACTGCAGTTTGCAACAAACACGGATAAGGAGACCAGAAAAAAGTGTCGTATCAGCAGTGTCGACTTTCTTTGGTGAGCTGTCCAGAGGGCTGTCAAAACTGTAGGGTTTCTGTGATGGTATGCGGTTCGGGATGTTGCCCGTAATGCTGGGGGATGAAAACGGGTGTTGGCTCACAGGAAACGACAGAACACTCAGAAGTTTGCCCACGAGCTAACGTTAGCCTAGCTAACTAGATCTAGTTACTTGGCTGTATTTTATTTTTGTTAGCTGCGTGATTTCAGGTAACATTACCTAACTAGCGTTAGCTAGTTAACGTTTGTTTATTTGGTCATGGTAGGTAGGTAGGTAGGTAGGTAGTTAGCTAGTTCAGTTAGCTAGCTAGGGCCAATACTTATTAGCTAAGAATATTTGATTAAACCTTTAGTTGCAAACGTGCTAGTTAGTGAAAAGTTTCAAGCATATGAGAAGCTGTCACTGGTAACTAACTAACGTTACGTAGCTAGTTAGTTATGTAGCCTAGTAAGATGGATGGCCAAGTAGGTCTGGATGTCATGCTGGAAACGTTTGTGAGCTCGTCATTTAGCTATATACACTCACCATAGCCCGTAAACGAATAAAACCATAGCTAGCTGATAGAACATGAACTCTAAAATGGTAGCAAGCTAACCCTATACTAGCTCCTTTAAACATCATCTGCAAAACATTGAATGTGATCCTATAATCAGACAGATCCCAGATCTGTTTATATTGTTTTGCCAACAACTATTAATTGTCTGTCTGGCATGATAACATAGGAGTTGACTGTATACTCCACACACAGATCTGGGACCAGGCTATAATCAGACAACTATTTTTCCAGTAGATTAACACCACAGTTCTGTTGCTTTCATTTCAGCGGTGCTCCTGGCCCAGGACTGCTTCAACTGTGGAGGGGATCTCACTAAGTGACCATTGATGCAGCAACTCGGGGTGGCTGAGCCTATGCGAGAGTGCGAATACAGCCAGATCAGCACTCGCAGCTCAACCCCGATGGAAACTCCATACAAGAAGAGGACCCCCAAAAAGAGGAAGTGGCAAGCCTTCCCGGGGCGGAATAAATTTTACTGCAATGGGAGGATCATGATGGCCAGACAGACAGGGGTCTTCTACCTCACCCTCGTCCTCATTCTCATCACAAGTGGACTCTTCTTCACTTTTGAGTAAGTAGCTAAAGGTTTTCCCCTATGATTTTGCCATCATTTGGCCCACATTGCCTATGAACAGGGCATTGGGGCTGTAGCTAACAAAGAGCCAGAGTTTTTTGCCCAACCTGTCACTGTTGATTAGCCAGTGGTAGCCTGTATGTGGATGAGACAGGCTCCCTCACTCACTCTTCCTCAAGGTGCTCTTTCACCTTGAGCTGTTACATTGAGCAGCATCTCATCTAGGAGTTGGCAGAGTTGTATAAAGCCTTGCAATTCTGTTAGCTCAGCTTTAATGTTTAGTCTCAGACCTTTTTCTGGAAGTCTCTCAGCAATCAATATGGTGTAGATAATATAGAAGACTTGTCTTAACTCTCATGCATCATTCTTACTGACAGGGACAGCCCACTTGATGTGCTTTGTCTCCTGAGTTACTCATCATGGTAACACCTGTCTGGTTTCCTTTGAAAAGGTGTGGCTGTTCTAGTTTCTGTCATCACAGGGTCTGTGTTTGAATGAATCTATCATACGATACATGTCCATTCATGTAGACTGAATAAACCTGAGGAGGTCATCCTTCCTCCAAATAAATGAATTTCAGTTTAGTTAAAATATTTGTTATAGACAACCTCTCTCTCTCGTTGTTACTGATCACACTTACCAGCTAAGAGATGCTAAACAACTGAGGTTTCTGATGTAGGCGTGCATCTTTCTGTCTCGACCATTTGCTTTTTTTTTCTCTCTCTCGCTTTCTTCATTACTTCCTCTCTTGTTCTAGATTTCCCCTGCCTAGACTGGTTTACCCTCTTCTTCTAAAATGTCTCCAGTTGTCAGACGAGCTCATGTTGTTTATTACTATATTTAATGTGGTGAAATGTGGAGCCTGTAAAACTTGAGCAGCAGGCTGTTATACCTACAGACACCACTTCTCCTCTCACACTGTCTGTCCCTGGTTTTATAACAGTGCCTGCTGCCTGGTTTATCTCAGCAGCACGACAACCTGTGTCCCTCTCATCCATTTTCAGGAGGTTGTAAATTGGCCCTCAGTGACTGCCAGGTCCCATGGAGTACAAAGGGGAGAGCATATATTTAGACACTGAGTGCTATTAGCATGAGGGATGTCTCCTCAGCGCTGTTCTGGACCAGTCAGTCAATCTTTTCCCTGCTTGTCCTGACTAATCACTCATTGTGGTCCAGGAGCCAGACAGTGCTTAGCACAAGAGGCTGCTGAGGGGAGGACGGCTCATAGTAATGGCTGGAATGGAGTAACTGGAATGGTATCAGACACATGGAAACCATGTTTGAGTTCAATATCATTCATGTATTCCGTTCCAGCCATTAATATGAGCCCGTCCACCACAACTAAGGTGCCACCCAACCTCCTGTGGTGCTTAGGAAGATACGTCTGTTTCTAACTCCTACCTTGGATGTTGTTGCTCAATCAGACCGGCAGCTTTTCTCACTGTGGTCCGTATGCATGATCAAGCCCTGGGTGTATTCTGTACAGCGCATTCGTAAAGTATTCAGACCCCTTGACCTTTTCCACATTTTGTTACGTTTACAGCCTTATTCTAAAATGGATTAAATATATATATTTTTTGTCCTCATCAATCCATACACAATGCCCCATAATGACAAAGCAAAAACAGGTTTTTAGGAATGTTTGCACATTTCACATTTACATAAGTATTCAGACCCTTTACTCAGTACTTTGTTGAAGAACCTTTCAGCTATTACAGCCTAGAGTCTTCTTGGGTATGACGCATGGCACACCTGTATTTGGGGAGTTTCTCCCATTCTTCTCTGCAGATCATCTCAAGCTCTGTCAGGTTGGATGGGGAGTGTCGCTGCACAGCTATTTTCAGTTCTCTCCAGAGATGTTTGATTGGGTTTAAGTCCGGGCTCTGGCTGGGCCATTCAAAGAGATCCAGAGAATTGTCCCGAAGCCACTCCTGCGTTGTCTTGGCTGTGTTGCTTAGGGCCGTTGTCCTGTTGGAAGGTGAACCTTTGCCCCAGTCTGAGGTCTTGAGCGCTCTGGAGCAGGTTTTCATCAAGGATCTCTCTGTTCTTTGCGCTGTTTGTCTTTCCCTCAATCCTGACTAGTCTCAGTCCCTGCTGCTGAAAAACATCCCCACAGCATGATGCTGCCACCATCATGCTTCACCGTAGGGATGGTGCCAGGTTTCCTACAGATGTGACGCTTGGCATTCAGGCCAGAAGCGTTCAATCATGGTTTCATCAGACCAGAGAATATTGTTTCTCATGGTCTGAGAGTCTTTCTTTCAGCTGCCTTTTGGCAAACTCTAAGCGGGCTGTCATATGCCTTTTACTGTGGAGTGGCTTCCGTCTAGCCACTCTACCATGAAGGCCTGATTGGTGGAGTGCAACCAGATATAGTTGTCCTTCTGGAAGTTTCTCCCATCTCCACAGAACTCTGGAACTCTGTCAGAGTGACCATCAGGTTCTTGGTCACCTCCCTGACCAAGGCCTTTCTCCCCTGATAGCTCAGTTTGGCCGGGCGGCCAGCTCTAGGAAGAGTATTGGTGGTTCCAAACTTCTTCCATTTAAGAATGATGGAGGCCACTGTTCTTGGATCTTAAATGCTGCAGACATGTTCTGGTACCCTTCCCCAGATCTGTGCCTCGACACAATCCTGTCTTGGAGCTCTATGGACAATTCCTTCAACCTCATGGCTTGGTTTTTGCTCTGATATGCACTGTCAACTGTGGGGCCTTATATAGACAGGTGTGTGTCTTTCCAAATTATGTCCAATCAATTGATTTTACCACAGGTGGACTTCAATCAAGTTGTAGAAACATCTCAAGGATGATCAATGGAAACAGGATGCACCTGAGCTCAATTTTGAGTCTCATAGCGAAGGGTCTGAATATTTATGTAATTAAGGTATCTCTTATTTTTTATCAATTTGCAAAAATGTCCAAACCTGTTTTTGCTTTGTTGTCATTATGGGGTATTGTGTGTAGATTGAGGAAAAACATTTATTTAATGAATTGTAGAATAAGGCTGTAATGTAACAATGTGTAAAAAGGGATGGGGTCTGAATACTTTCTGAATGCACTGTCATATCAATGTTTTTTGTTTTTGCTACATGTAGCCAACTTGTCATGGTCTTCTAAACAACTTTTCTGTGTGTTGTAATTTCTGCAATCCTGACCTGCTGCCAGTTCCATTGCATTAGAAGCCCTCTGCTTTATGTGAGAGACATTGACCTCTTGTCTTCCACCAACCTTTCAGTGAGGCTTGGCAATGTAAACTCACCTCAATGCTGTCACTGTCAGAGCTGCTGTCATAACCCAAGAAAAATCCTGGTTGATAGCTTTAATCACAAAAAAAAAAACAGTGCAACCAACCCGATAGCCTACGAGTTATATTCTGGTCAGTGGAGTGCTGTCTGGATATACAGTACCGGTCAAAAGTTTGGACACATCTACTCATTAAAGGGTATTTCTTTATTTTTTACTATTTTCTACATTGCAGAATAATAGTGAGGACATCACAACTTTGAAATCACACATGGAATCATGTAGTAACCAAAAAAGTGTTGAACAAATCAAAGTATATTTTAGATTCTTCAAAGTAGCCAACCTTTTTGCATTGATGACAGTTTTGCACACTCTTGGCATTCTCTCAACCTTCTTCACCTGGAATGCTTTTCCAATAGTATTGAAGGAGTTCCCATATATACTGAGTACTTGTTGGCAGTTGTTCCTTCACTCTGCGGTCCAACTCATCCCAAACCATCTCAATTGGGTTGAGGTCGGGTGATTGTGGAGGCCAGGTCATCTGATGCAGCACTCCATCACTCTCCTTGGTCAAATAGCCCTTACACAGCCTGGAGGTGTGTTGGGTCGTTGTCCTGTTGAAAAACAAATGATAGTCTCACTAAGCCCAAACCAGATGGGATGGCGTATCGCTGTGTTAGCCATGCTGGTTAAGTATGCCTTGAATTCTAAATAAATCGCTGACATTGTCACCAGCAAAGCACTCCCACACCACCTCTGCCATGCTTCACGGTGGGAACCACACATGCAGGGATCATCTGTTCACCTACTTTTCTTCTCACAAAGACGCATCAGTTGGAACCAAAAATCTCATTAGACCAAAGGACAGATTTCCAGCGGTCTAATGTCTGTTGCTTGTATTTCTTGGCCCAAGCAAATATCTTCTTATTGGTGTCATTTTAGTAGTGGTTTCTTTGCAGTAATTCGACCATGAAGGCCTGATTCATGCAGTCTCCTCTGAACAGTTGATGTTGAGATCTCTGTGGAGGCAAAAGAAATGCACACCTGTTTAGGCGAGGTGCTGGCTAGCGGAGTAGAACACTTAATAAAGAGAAGGCCACACACTGCAGGAGCTCCGATGCAATCATTTAATATCCAATGTTTTGACAGACACGCTGTCTTCATCAGGGTATAATGACAAACACTGCGGGTAACTAGTTTATATAGTGTGAAAGGACACAAACGGGTGTCTGTAATCATGGCCGGATGTGGCCTGACATCATTGGTTAACTCTTCCTTTTTTACTTGAACTCTGTGAAGCATTTATTTGGGCTGCAATTTCTGAGGCTTACAACTCTAATGAACATATCCTCTGCAGCAGAGGTAACTCTGGGTCTTCCTTTCCTGTGGCAGCCCTCATGAGAGCCAGTTTCATCGTAGCGCTTGATGGTTTTTGTGACTGCACTTGAAGAAACTTTTAAAATTCTTGAAATGTTTCTGGATTGACTGACATTCATGTCTTAAAGCAATGATGGACTGTCGTTTTCTCTTTGCTTATTTGAGCTGTTGTCCCCATAATATGGACTTGGTCTTTTACCAAATAGGGCTATCTTCTGTATATCACCCCTGCCTTGTCACAACACAACTGATTGGCTCAAACGCATTAAAAAGGAAATACATTTCACAAATGAACTTTTAACAAGGCACACCAGTTAATTTAAATTCATTCCAGGTGACTACCTAATGAAGCTGGTTGAGAGAATGCCAAGAGTGTGCAAAGCTGTCATCAAGGCAAAGGGTGGCTACTTTGAAGAATCTCAAATATAATATATTTTGATTTGTTTTAACACATTTGGTTACTACATGATTCCATATGTGTTATTACATAGTGTTGATGTCTTTACTATTATTCTACAATGTAGAAAATAGTAAAAAGGAAAAACCTTGAATGAGTAGGTGTGCCCAAACTTTTGACTGGTGTGTGTGTATACTGAAAAAAAATGTAAACGCAACAATTTTAAAGATTTTACTGACTTACGGTTCTTATATGGAAATCGGTCAATTTAAATAAATTCATTAGGCCCTAATCTATGGATTTCACATGACTGGGAATACAGATATGCATCTGTTGGTCACAGATGCATACATTTTATTTTATTTTAATGGGCCTCAGGATCTTGTCGCAGAATCTCTGTATATTCAAATTGCTATCGATTTAAAATGTAATTGTTGTCTGAGCTTACGCCTGCCAATGCATAACCCCACCACCACCATCGGGCACTTTGTTCATAATATTGACATAAGCAAACCGATCGCACACACCACGCCATACATGTGGTCTGCGGTTGGGAAGATGGTTGGACGTTCTGCAATTTTTTTTACAACAATGGATGCGGATTATGGTAGAGAAACTAACATTTCATTCTCTGGCAACAGCTCTGGTGGACATTCCTGAAGTCACCATGCCACTTGCACGCTCCTTCAACTTGAGACATCTGTGGCATTATGTTGTGTGACACAACTGTACATTTTAGTGGCTTTTATTGGCCCCAGCACAAAGTGCACCTGTGTAATGATCACGCTGTTTCAACATCTCCTTGATATGTCATACCTGTGAGGTGGATGGATTATCTTCGCAAAGGAAAAGTGCTCACCAAGAGGGATGTAAACAAATTTGTGCGCATAATTTGAGAGGAATAATATTTTTGTGCGTATGGAACATTTCTGGGATCTTTAATTTCAGCTCATGAAACATGGGACCAACACTTTACATGTTGCGTTCATATTTTTGTTCAGTATACTGTAGATACAAGCGGCAGAGCCTGGTCCCCACACAAGGACCACCATCCACACACCTGGAGGATACCAGCTGCTTCCTGGTGATAGACACCCCTCAATGCTTAATTTCCTGCCTGCCTGTGTACCCAGTGGAACCACATCCCCCTCTCTGTGTCGCCTGCTGCCTCTGTTTGTTATGACTGCAGGTTTCAGTTCACAGGAACTCTGGAGGATAACAGAGCTCCTATACAGAGAGCGCCGTACTGTTGTCTCCAGGCCATCGGAGTCCTCCTGACTGTCCTCTGTTCAGCTGAGAGGAACCAGCTATCTATCAGACAGTGTGCTAGTCAGTCCAGTCCTCTGCTGTCCTCTAAAGCTAGATTTGCAGTGCATTTTCTACCTTTCACCCTCTGCCAGTCCCAGCTGAGCCCAAGGCATTATGGTAAACGTCTAGCCTAATCCCTATTGATGCCTGCCTGGCTGTCAATGTCTCCTTCATAAACACTGTATCAAGATGGTGTGTTGTCCCTAACAGGACTTCTTTAATGATCAGAGCTAGACAGAAGGGTAATAACCAGGAATTCCTCTTCTTGCCCAACAGCAGGGACTTGACTGTCAGTCATTGGCCTTGAACTCTGATGAGAGGTCCTGGTGAGATCAGCCATTGTTCCTCTGCTTTCTCCAGACTTCCTTTCAGTTGGTCTCATGTGGAGAGCCGGGGAGAGAAAGCAGAGATGTACTTATGAAGCAGTAAAGCCAGAGCGGGAGACGGATACAGGGCAGCAGGAAAAGCAGATATCTTCCTCATCCCTCTTTATTGTCCCATCTCAGAGAGATGCTCAGCTATGTATATATGGTGAGCTCTCTTAGTGAATGCCAGACTGAGCTGTTTATTATTCTGTTGTGTTACTCTCTCCCAGACGCCCATGTGTCCTGTTGTTGCAACTTGTACATGTCAACCTTATCCCCTTGTTTTATCCAGATAAAGGTTTTCAGTAGTACTTTTGAGCAACTATAGTTCATGTTCTTTAAAGTACTATAGGCCTAGTTCCACCGCATTTTCTGTTGTGCAAGGAGATGGTCTGAACTCAGGTCTTTGTCTATGATATTTGTGTATTCTACACTGAATGTATGCTTAGTTATTAAAGGGCAGCAAGGCCGTAGCACTGCACAAATGAGTTGGAGCTGTGTGCCTGTGTTGTTGGTGGTGGCTCGAAGCTGGGTTTGTTAAGCCGTCTTTTGAACTAAGAAATGTGGACAAAAGAAAAAGGTGCTGCAAGTTTCGATGCAGATTGTGTCAGGAGGTGTAGCAAATCAGCAGAGACGGCAGGCGATATTCAGTGACTGGAGAACACGAGGAACATTGCTCTCTGTCTGCGTAGTTTATGCTGCTCAGACAGGTATGGTTGCTATTAGAAAGGATGCTTTGTTTCTCTCTGTGGATCGTGCAAGACACGTGACGCAGTTCCCCCTTTGTTTGTTTTCCACATTGTTCTCCAGAATAAAATCGACATCTTGGTCTAACATATTATCTACCACATTTGGCGTGCAAGCCTCTGTATATAGGGATGAATGTTTAATTGAATGGGGATTTTTGAACGTTGACTCATTTAGGGTGAGTGGGTGGTAGTGGAGCGAGTAGTGCTTTTTGAGGTCTGTTCAATTTATTAAAAAAAAATTGTTTTCAATTATTTTGGTTGAATGCTGTAACACAGAATAAAATAATTAATTAAAGTCCCATGATTGTAGTGACTGCTAGGGCTGGGGGTTATGGCCAAAATATCATATCACAGTATTAATAAAGATTTCTGACGGTATTTTATGTTTTTCAATAATAACAGTTCTAAATTTACTTTGAGTAGTCGTAACTCTAGGGTGGCAACACATACACTAATCAAAAATATAAACGCAACATGTAAAGTGTTGGTCCAATATTTCACGAGCTGAAATAAAAATTCAAAATTTTTCCATAAGCACCAAAAATGTATTTCTCTAAAATTGTATGCACAAATTTCTTTACATCCCTGTCCAACCGGCCTCACAACCGCAGACCACGTGTAAACACGCCAACCCAGGACCTCCATCTGGCTTCTTCACCTGTAGGATCGTCTGAGGATTATTTCTGTCTGTACTAAAACCTTTTTGTGGGAAAACACATTCTGATTGGGTGGGCCTGACTGCCAAGTGGGTGGGCATATGCCCATCCATGGCTGCACCCCTGCACGGTCATGTGAAATCCATAGATTTAGGGCCTTATGAATTTATTTCAATTGACTGCTTTCCTTATGTAATGTAACTCAGTAAAATCTTTGAAATTGTTTCATATTTTGTCTATTTTTGTTCAGTATACATTCTCAGTGATTTAAAAGGGTCTTTATATATTGACTGTTTTATACTGTTCAACTAAACTTGAAGCAAAAATAATTTTCAGGATGAATAATTTCTGTATTTCGTGCACTCATTTGAGATAATTTCCACAGTGCCATAGTTTTAACCAAATGCGATTTTAGTAAAACACTTGGGTCAACTGTTGGAGTCAAGGAAATATAATTATTATTCTAATTGTATAATTAGAATATAATAGTGTGCACTTTGAATACAGTGTTTGACAACGAATGAAAATGCCAGGGAGGAGTTATTGTGAATGGGTAGGAACTAAAGTGTTGATAAGCGTGTTTCATAGGGGAAACACTTATCAACACTTTTTTTAGCTACTACATGTAGCTAACATATTCATGCTTTGCATATTCCTCTTTGATTTAGACTACTGTTGCACAAACAACATGCTGATTTAGGTCTACACAATCACTGGTATTAGGCTCTATAGCTAGTTATGTTTGCTCTGACTCAGTAACTGCATTAGCTAACTAGTGATTAGCATTAGTTGCTAACATGATTTAGCCCCAACTTGCTAAGAAAAGACTATCAGTTTTCAGATGTAAGAAACACAAACTAATAGTGTAATTATAGAACACTAGTGGATTTATATTAAGAAGCAAAGTGAAAACCGCATCATCAACATTGTTTCATGTGCTGCATTGACCATGCAGACTAAACGCAAGTGTCTCGTGGTTGAGTAAGTACAAATGAAGAGGGAGAGAGAGACCCCTGTTTCTAGAGGGTAAAGTAAAAACCGAAACCCGGCCATGCATCAACACCGGTAAAATAGTAGTAATAATAGTAGTAGTAATAGTAGTAAAATAAAGTATTTTATTTATTTTACCATTTATTTAACTAGGCAAGTCAGTTAAGAACAAATTCTTATTTTCAATGACGGCCTAGGAACAGTGGGTTAACTGCCTTGTTCAGGGGCAGAACGACAGATTTTTACCTTGTCGGCTCGGGGATTCGATCTTGCAACCTTTCAGTTACTAGTCCAACGCTCTAACCACTAGGCTACCTGCTGCCGTATACTGGCCAGCCCTAGTGATTGCCCATTACTGCTTATCACTTATTGACAATAAAAATTATACTGAACTAAAATATAAACACAACATGTAAAGTGTTGGTCCCATGTTTCATGAGCTGAAATAAAAGATCCCAGAAATGTTCCATACGCACAAAAAGCTTGTTTCTCTCAAATTTTGTGCACAAATTTGTTTACATCCCTGTTGTTGAGCATTTATCCTTTGCCAAGATAATCCATCCACCTGACAGATGTGGCCTATCAAGAAGCTGATTAAGCAGCATAATTATTACACAGATGCACCTTGTACTGGGGACAAAAGACCACTCAAAATGTGCAGTTTTGTCATACAGCATAATGCCACAGATGTTTTGAGGGAGCGTGTAATTGGCATACTGACTGCAGGAATGTCCACCACAGCTGTTGCTAGAGAATATAATGTTCATTTTTCTCACGTAAGCCGCCTCCAACGTCATTTCAGAGATTTTGGCTGTACGTCCATCCGGTTTCACAACCACAGACCACGTGTAACCATACCAGCCCAGGACCTCCACATCCGGCTTCTTCAGCTGTGGGATCGTCTTGATTTCCTTCTATGAACTGTAACTCATTATAATTGTTGCATGTTGCGTTTTTATATTTTTGTTCAGTATAAATGTAGGGGAAATGTTTAACCAGGTGTGTTATGGAGAGGGTGTGCAGCGTGGCTTTTATGTGGGTGTTGGAAAGCAGGATCTCGTTGTCCACTCACACACCCCTAAGCTCTCCTTTCCATAGTCTAATCCATCTCTGCATCCTGGCTCCTAACGGCTGCAGCTCTCTACTGGCTTGGCTGTGTCTGAGGAGTGAATATACATGGAGGGGAGGGGGGAACATTCGCAGAGTGTGTGCCTCAGTGCCTGCCTCGTTGACTGGCCTTCATAAACCTCTTTTTAAAGCATGTGATTAGGATTGACTAAAAGCTCAGCAGTTTTCAAATAGTGAGTAAGCTTTGCTGTTAAGTAGGGGAGGCAACGAGAAAGAGATTTTGCCATCAGCACTAAGTTCTTTGAGTCTCCTGATAGAGGAGAGTGGAACAGAAACATTGCCTTGAGGAAAGGAGAGTTAAGGACAACTAAATACTCTTCATCATAGCTCCCTCTTGATGAGACTTTTTCAATGTCAGGCAGTGCCACTACAAATGTGGCTTTAAGTTGCCATCCACAAATAAGGGCCTTATCTGCTTGTACCACTTTTACAACTTCCATTACAGTCTGAGCTCAGAGCTGTACATAACATGTAGGTCTAGATAATTTTTCAGTCCCCATCATTGCAGGGCATTAGAAACCAACGCAAATAACGTCTACATGATCACACCACCAGTGGAGCTGCTGATCAAAACGCTACTCTCCACCCCCACATCCACATTAATGCCAGGGCATGCTCATTTGTTTTCTCATCATGCTGAAGTGCTCTGTCATTATGGATATGATCCCGTAGAGCAGCTGTTGCAGCTATGTAACCCTGTGGTGAGTCATCATACTCTCTCATTTGCATGGCTTGCCTGTGACTGAGCAGGTAGCAGTCATGTAGCTATGACGAGATGGCATGTTAACTCAGTGGGGTATGGAATAGGATTCGACTTTCATTTGATATAGCCTTTCAATTATTGAGTGACAAAGTTTTCTGCATTTCTGTGATATAGCTCTTGTTCAAAGCTAAAACTGTGAACTTCTCATTTTCAGAGACTGTTTGCAGATAGGTGTAGTCAAATTGAACACCCCAGGCAAAGCATTAGTAGCAAATTAGTGTAACTGCCTCCTTCAAAGAATACAGCAGGTCAGAATTCCCCCAGAAAAGAATGTTGGAAATTGTATTTTTTAAATGACAGTATTACATAGGATACATCCTCTTTGTGTATCTGTATTAGTTCAGTGCTCAGGGAGAAGGTCATATGGTTTAGGGGACTATGCAAAGGCAGAACTCCTGTAACCGTTAAGTCAGTCATCGGGGGCAGCTTAATGATGATGAATTGTGGAAAAAGTTCGGCTGAACCTCTGAAGGCAGCAGCTTGGAGCAGAACAGCCACACTTGCATTTCACACACGCTTTCCTGAGTATAAAGCACACGCTTTTCTGAGACTAAGACCTTGTTGAAAGCTTTTCTGAAGAAGGGGGTTTGTTCTAGGCCTACATGGAGTCAGCAAGAAACCACACCTGCCATTTTGAACAACATACACAATAACCTGCCTTTCACTACATCCCCAACCACAGAAGAGTTCAAATTGCTTTTCTTTACTGTACATTTCATAAGCTGAACTTTTTATTGACACACTTACCTGCATTGCATAACTGGTCATTGAACCAGGATGAAAGGAGGTAGAATACTAACATAAAATCTGTTAAAGATCGTCCAGTCACATCTGTGTGTTTACCAAACATTTCCCTTTTTTGGACATGACCTTGCTTCTCGCAGGTCACTCCTTGTCACGCACTTTACTTTCCTGTTTCCGTCTCTTTCCTGCAGATGGCGAGAGGCTAACTCTGTCAGCTAGACTTAGTCCAACCAGGCAGAAATCAAGTTGTGTTCCTTCTCATCCCAACTCCCCCAGGCTGTCACTGACCCTCTGCTCCCCAATATGTGTCACACAGCCTTCTCATTCTACCCATGTCCATTCACTTGGGTGGGGGTAATTGAGTGCATTGCATATGTTGGCGGTTTATACTAACACATTTGGAAGGATTTTCACACACACACACACACACACACACACACACACACACACACACACACACACTTCTGCTCTGCAAAGCTTTGATTGTTGCTCTGCTGGTAGCACATCATGCTACCAGAGGACATGACGACTAATTCATAACAGCTTTCACTGTGCTTGACAGAAATAATTTCTTCCAGGGTAGGTTCATGCCCTGCCCTTGTGTAGATGCAATTAAGTGCAATGAGAATGCAATTAAACATAATGCTGACAAAGCTCTGAATCCATAGGCTATAGATTAAAAAGTAATGAATACTCTTTGCTAAAGGCCACTAAAGCTGCTGTTTTAATGGTCTACGCGCAGAGAAATTAATGGACCTTTCAGCAATGTTTTTTATCAACTTGCTTAATGGCTAACTAGCCTGCTTAATCATTTTCATTCTGTCCTGCAAATGCAGCATTAGATAAAGCACGTATCTTTCACATAGCAGCTTCTTCTCTTGCACAACATCGTCTGCCTTCAGCTCTCACAAAACAAACCCATCTAGAAGCATCAACTTCTCATGCAAGCAGTTATACATAGCTTCCCACTTATGCCCATTTTGTCCCCCCCAGGCTGTTTGTAGTAGATCAGAGGGTATTGATTGTCTCTAAAGCCTTTTACAGCCTAGTACTCTAGTTCTGGGGGTTCTAATGACTTGAAACATTGGCACTAGGCAACTGTGAAAGAGCATTGCCACATCTCACAACAAGCTGCTGGGAAGATTTTATTATAATCTATTTAGCAAAAGAGACCTGGACAAAATAGTAGCACACACAATTTCAAACATTTACAACATAAAACACAAAGCACTCCAGTTTTAAAACCTCAGTTTACACACATTGAACAGGCATATTAGTTTATGGAGGAGTGGTTCAACACCTGTATGTATTGTCCCATCAAGTGAAATGGGTTGTTTTACAGGGTCCGCCATAGTACGGCTTAGTAAAATCGAACAAAAATAATTTGAGACGATTTCCTGTACTTTAAGTCCTTTTTGTAGCTCGTTCCAAGTAGAGGGGGACAGAGTACTGGAAAAAAATGTTTTTACCAAGCTCGGGCCTTACGCCGTATGTCCACCAGATGCGCATGAGATTTGCCGAATGTTGTTTTTGCCAGATGTCTAGTCCGCATTTTCCATACTTGACACACATGTGCTTCGCAAGCCTGCAGAATGGTTTACAGCATGGAGAAGGTAATTTTGCTACCGGCGCCTCCATGCTAAAAATGCTGCAGGGAGACACATTGCCAATACGATTGGATTACCTGGTCAGTTGAATGGGAAATGATTAGCTGGAAAGTGGGAGCTAGGTGCTGTTCATTTTTTTGGATAAGCTATACAGGAAAGTGGTTAGCTTTGTCGTTAGCTTGACTGTTTATGAACTTCTGCTTGTACCAACGCACGGTAAAGCAATGCATGAGTTGAAAATATTGAATGCATGCAGTACTCAGAACGCACCAAAGTCTAGTGCGGCATCCCCAACATAGCGTTGCAGACTGCTCCATTGACAATGAAAGACTTCCGTCGGACCGCGAAGAGTTTGACGCATCTGGTGGACATGCAGTCCTGTGAGCGTAGGCGATAATTGTCAGTAGCCTGCTGGACAATCTAGGTACTCTGGTAAAATGGGAGCCTTCCATTAAGATCTGTGAGAAGTGGTAAATAATGTATAGGGGACGCGATGACCGTAACCTGTGTCTGGTTATTGTTGCGATTAATCTTCTCTGCTGGAGCCAAAATGAGTGGGAAGATCTTCAGGCACCTCAGAGATAAAAAAATATTGTGTGAGATGCCCCCGGTGATGATGAACTTACTCTCCTGAGTCTTGCTTTTGAACCCGGATCAACAGGACATGGATCTGACACTTCTGACTCACGTTCAGAGTATTTCCAAGAGACTGTTCAAACAGAATCCTGATTGACTGTTAATTTGCTTCCTCTTCCTGTTTCAGAATGGTATTGCTTCCTACTGAAAACAGCACAGATTAATTTTAAATGTCCCTAGACTGTAGTGTAGGTTGTAGGAGGGGAAATGGGCTTTGCTCAGATTCAAGCATCTATAGTGTTTTGTTGGCCTTTGACCTCTTAGCTCAAAACGTGAAGCTCAAATCACTGTGTTCAATTTGTTAGTTTTAGTAATGAGAAAGTTCATACATTTTTGTCCTTTGATTCATTACCCAACTATTTGTTTAAATTGCAGAGCTGTGGTGTGTTCCTATAGTCTCATCTGTGTTTATGTGGTGATGACAGTGAGTTAACTGGAATATTGAGTGGCGATGTAGTGTTAGGCATACCATTAGCCTAGACAAGGAGTTTTGAACTGTCTATCTAGGCCATAGGCTGATCTGAAGCAGTGTTGGTGTTTTTGACTGATGGGCTGATGTCACTTCTGTAGAACTTCAGTGCTTCAACATGATGGCACCACATGTGGAGGTTCCTCTAGTGAAATGCAGGAAACAGTCTGCTTGTGGTAAACATACAATGGAGTCAAGATGTCACACATGGAATGTAAAATGCATGTTTATGTCTGAGAGACGCAATTTAAACTTTTTTAAAAATTGAAAGTGATGGCAAGCTCCGAAACTCAAACAAACTCCCCATATGGTACGCAGCACTGCATAATCCTAACCCACAACATCCTCCATGGATTTGTACAGTGCTTTAATTCTGGATAGCCTTTTTTGGTTGTCATCCTCATGCATTGAAAAGAGAGAGGCCTCCATAACAATTAGGCCAAACCTCCAGATTGAGCATTGGTTCGCCTCACCAGCTAGCAGCACTTGCAGTGGGCTCTGAGGGAAGAGAGCGGTGCGATCAGAGAAAGAGCTGGAGAACGTGCAAGCTGAGAGGGCTCTGTGGGTGTAATTTTTCTGGTGGTACGTTGTTCATTTGAGACGAATCGTTTCGGGGATGGAATATTTCACTACTGATAAAGTAGGTCAGTGCTATAATACCCAATGGATAAACTCAGAGGGGGGGGAGACGGCAGTTTGACCCTTAACCTCTAACGAGTCACAAACCCGGATCCGGGACCCCCCCATCAAAAAAGCTGACTAGCCTAGCCTAGCCTAAAGCCACAGGGATATCATATAATAAAATGTTCATGAAATCACAAGTCCAAGACACCAAATGAAAGATACACATCTTGTGAATCCAGCCATCATTTCTGATTTTTAAAATGTTTTACAGGGAAGACACAATATGTAAATCTATTAGCTAACCACGTTAGCAAAAGACACCACTTTTTTTACACCACCCTTTTCTTACTGCATCAGTAGCTATCACAAATTCGACCAAATAAAGATATAAATAGCCACTAACCAAGAAACACTTTCATCAGATGACAGTCTGATAACATATGCTATACAATAAATATGTTTTGTTAGAAAAATGTGCATATTTCAGGTATACATCATAGTTTACCATTGCAGCCACCATCACAACTCTCACCAAAGCAACTAGAATAACTACAGAGACCATCGTGTATTAACTAATTACTCATCATAAAACATTTCTTAAAAATACACAGCGTACAGCAAATGAAAGACACAGATCTTGTGAATCCAGCCAATATTTCAGATTTTCTAAGTGTTTTACAGCGAAAACACAATATAGCGTTATATTAGCTTAGCACAATAGCAAACATCACAACAGCATTGATTCAAGCCAAAATAGTGATAACGTATAAACCACCAAAATATATTAATTTTTTCACTAACCTTCTCATAATTCTTCAGATGACGGTCCTATAACATCATATTACACAATGCATATAGAGTTTGTTCGAAAATGTGCATATTTAGCGGCACAAATCGTGGTTATACAATGAGAAAAGTAGCAAAGCTGCCCAGAAAATGTCAGGAGAAATCTTTGGAGAGGCACCTATTCTAATCAATAAATAATCATAAACTTGACTAAAAAATACAGGTTGGACAGCAATTGAAAGACAAATTAGTTCTTAATGCAATCACTGGGTTACATTTTTTTAATTAACGTTACTTCAAAATACAGCGTGCGATAAAGCGAGGCTGCACTGCAATTAATGGCGGCTTATGCATTTGACATTTTTCAACAGAACAACGAATTATCAGCATAAATAGTTCTTACTTTTTGATGAACTCTCATCAGAATCTTGGGAAAGGTGTCCTTTGTCCAAAATAATCATTGCTAGGTTGTATAACGTCCTCTTCAACGTTGCAATTAGCAGTAAACATTAGCATGAAAGAGAGAGATACCCAACCCTCTAGAACGCCAGGAAATGAAATACCCGAAAATCGCAATATACTGACAAACTGATATAATTCGGTTTAAAATAACAAGATTATGATGTCTTTAAAGCCTATATCGAATAAAAACACAGCTGTAAATTTCTAAGATCTATAACCAATGGTTCTTGTACAATATGCCAAGGTCCTCAGTGCGTCAGAGCGAAGAGGGAAAAGAACAGACACGTCTTTGCCAAGTGATTTATAACCTTTGAGATCTACGTAGAGACTCCATTTCAAGTCTCCCTATTCGCTAACATCAAGGGGAAGGTGTATGCAGTGCATCTCAACCAATAGAAGACAGGCAGATTTATACACAGGTCTCAGAGCAGCTAGCAAAATTTGGCATTCTCACATACACATACGAAAGTCCAGTTCTGTTTCACTCACAGATATAATTCAAACGGTTTTCTATCCAATAGTAATGATAATATGCATATTGTACGAGCAAGAATTGAGTACGAGGCAGTTTAATTTGGGAACGTCATTATTACAAAGTGCTAACAGCACCCCCTATTGACAAGAAGTTAAGCCGAGAGAGGGGGAAAACCAGTTGTAAAACAAGGAAAAAGAGCTGCTGTGGCAGGGCAGGGGAAATTGACGAGACATAGCTGAGACTTGGTGCACCATGCTTGGAGGGAGATGTGGTACATCGTACCCCGGAATCTGACTCCAGGTAACAACCCGTCCAAAGAGTGTCAGAAGACACCGGGTCTGACCCCGCTGCAGTTTGCTATCAGATCTCCTGAAACCTGATTTTAATGATGCCTGAAATCACTGTTTTATTTGCTTTTCTGAGGTCTCTTAAGAACTTGGAAGGGTGGGCAAAGGATTTAGTGACACTGCCTTGAGCTACTCTGGGCAATGAGATTGGGGTTTAGACTGAACTCTTTATGTTATTTTGGGTGACGGGGTGGCCTAGCTATGCTGTAACTGCAGTCCCGGATAGGGCTGTTGCAGTGACTGTATTACCGCCACAGTCATGACTGCAGCAAAATTCCACATGACCGTTGAGTCACGGTTATCTCCTGTTATGTAGTCTAGACATGTGCTGGTAGTGCCCAACTCGCAAACTACCATCAGGTCCTAATGGCCTGGTACTCAGGGTTCTATTGTCTCTCCATCAGGTCCTAATGGCCTGGTACTCAGGGTTCTATTGTCCCTCCATCAGGTCCTAATGGCCTGGTACTCAGGGTTCTATTGTCCCTCCATCAGGTCCTAATTGCCTGGTACTCAGGGTTCTATTGTCCCTCCATCAGGTTCTAATGGCTTGGTACTCAGGGTTCTATTGTCCCTCCATCAGGTCCTAATGGCCTGGTACTCAGGGTTCTATTGTCCCTCCATCAGGTCCTAATGGCCTGGTACTCAGGGTTCTATTGTCCCTCCATCAGGTCCTAATGGCCTGGTACTCAGGGTTATATTGTCCCTCTAACCACTCTAACATCAATGCAAATGAAATCGAAAATCACATCAAACACTGGTCATCAAAACAGTATCATGCTTTTAAAACTCACCTCTCTGTCATGATCAATTTGAAGAAAGAAGTTCAACAGCAGGTTGAAACTGAGTGGAAAACATGGTTGTGTAGATTGTTTGAAATCCATATACATATTTGAGCTTATGCATACGCTTATAAGCCCAAGCCCCCCCACCCAATTTTTTTATTTTATTAAAATGATTGCCGTTATAAAATACATAGCCTTTCACTTATTACGCATGGCAGCAAAACATAAACCAAAACTGATTTAAGATGTCTTTGGTACATAATTGATCTAACCTATACTCCAAAAGTAAATCGTTTTTAGTCATCGCCTTTGTGTGTACTGTATTATTATGCATACTGGATGGACAAAATGTCTATCCACGAGTCTGGGAGAGAACTTAGAGCCCTAGGCGATGCAGTTGGTTCATTGATTATGCAGGGCGATATTGAATAGGATAGTAATAGGGATGTTAAATATTTTCATAATTAATTGGGTGACATAACTTTAGCTATACAGAACATCTCACCACCATCTGTTTCCATCTCCTCCTCGCTCTCTTTTATTCCTTTCTCCAGCATGCAGAGGGGCTGTCGACAGTTTAGTGAAATGTATGTTTCGTTGCGAGAAAAAAAAAGATTACTATTGATGTTCCAGAACAGATTTCAAATTCCCAAATTAAGCACTGGGTAGCTGCAGGAACAAGGTTGGAGAGCCCATGGCATACAGAGTTGGCCGGAATATCACCTGTCGCGCAGCGAAAGCATGCTCCTCAAACAGTGGTTTATGCCTGGAGTGAAATAAGTGTTTTTATATTAATTTGTCAGCTTGTTCATATTAGGCACATGGTCTGCTATAAAACCGAAGGAGACAGGCATTTTTTTTTAAATGGACCTGTGAGAAAGCACAGCCTCCATTTGCTATTCGAGGGCATACAGATTAGAGGTCGACCGATTTTAATCGGCATGGGTGATTTAATTAGGGCTGATTTCAAGTTTTCATAACAATCGGTAATTGTCCTTTTTGGATGTCGATTATGGCCGATTACATTGCAATCCACGAGGAGACTGCGTGGCAGGCTAACCACCTGTTACGCGAGTGCAGCATCAAAATGACCTTGTGGCTGCAAGGAGCCAAGGTGTAAGTTGCTAGCTAGCATAAAACTTATCTTTTATAAAAAGCAATTAATCTTCACAATTACTAGTTAACTACACATGATTGAAGATATTACTTGGTTAACTAGCTTGTCCTGCGTTGCATATAATCAATGCGGTGCCTGTTAATTTACCATCGAATCACAGCCTACTTCAACTTCGCCAAACGGGTGATGATTTAACAAAAGCACATTTGTGGAAAAAAGCACAATCGTTGCACCAATGTACCTAACCATGAACATCAATGCCTTTCTTAAAATCAATACACAGAAGTATATTTTTTTTTAAACCTACATATTTAGTTAAAATGAATGCATGTTAGGAGGCAATATTAACTAGGGAAATTATCACTTGCGTTCTGTGCAAGCAGAGTCAGGGCATATGCAGCAGTTTGGGCTGCCTGGCTCGTTGCCAACTTTGTGAAGACCATTTATTCCTAACAAAGATCGTAATTTAATTTGCCAGAATTTTACATAATTATGACATAACATTGAAGGTTGTGCAATGTAACAGCAATATTTAGACTTGGGGTTGCCACCCGTTCGATAAAATACAGAATGGTTCTGTATTTAACTGAAAGAATAAACGTTTTGTTTTCAAAATGATAGTTTCCGGATTTTACCATATTAATGACCAAAGGCTCATATTTCTGTGTGTTTATTATAATTAATAACTGTAGAAAATAGTCAAATAAAGAAAAACCCTTGAATGAGTAGGCGTTCTAAAACTTTTGACCGGTCGTGTATATACTTCTTACTATAAAATAATGGTATGGGACTTATAAGTAAATCTTGTCTGCTAAATGAACAAGCCTACAGGCTATGGCATGGTACATAACCAGATAACATACAGTAGGCCTACTCGTATTCTATTCTTCTGAAATACATTTTCTTTATATCATAATGTTTCTTTAGACCTGATGAAAATAAATACATTTATTTTGATGGTGTATATTCAATTGACGTATTCGTTTTTTAAAATATAGATGTTGCAAAGGTGCACATCAGAGTCTTGTATGCATGGAGGCCTGGAGATAATTAACAAATACGTGTAGTAACGGTCAATTACCGTGAGACCAGTCTTTTCCATGACAATACCCGTCTGACAAAATTTTATGACCCTAGTCCCGGACTGAGTCATCTTATGCTTGGTAGAGAATGCCAACATGGACTAACCTTCTGGGTCACCATAGTTGCAAATACTATGCTATTCCACCATAGATGTGTTCTAATTGGATACATGCTGGTGAGGGGATGGACGTTCTCTACACCATGCAAACCATAACAAGACTGAAATGTCAAGACCGGCATTGTCTGCAAATGGCAGTGCACTGTCTCTTTATGACTTCAGCATGTGTATGAAGGCTCCATTCTCCATTTGACAATAAAAGTCCATATGCTTCATTCAGTCAGCATATATAGTATTCTGCCATGGACTGTCAATTCATAAATAACAGTGCTGTAAAATAGTCATTCAAGTTGTATAATAGGTCACACAAGTGGTTACATGAACATGTCAGAGGACTTATCACAACTGCATGCACTAGGGTTTCTACTAGATAGCACAACCACAAAGTAAAAAATGTTAATTTAAGGGAACGGTTAGGCGTAAGGTTATCAGTGTGGTTACAGTTAAGAGTTTAATCACATTTTTAAGAATATCAATTGTATAAATAGGCAGGGTTTATAACTTTGTGGTTTATGGAAACTAGTGACGACAATGTACTAGGCTACATACACGACTAGTGAGTGTTCTTCTTGACCCGATCTCTCAGCCGGAATGAGCTCTTAGGCCAGGTCCCCTAGAGACAACTTGTCTACACTGCCGTCGTTCAACCCAGTGGGACATCTACTGTGTCAGCCCACCCACACCTGTCGAGTCCTGCACGGAGTCCTGCACGGAGTCCTGCACGGAGTCCTGCACGGAGTCCTGCACGGAGTCCTGCACGGAGTCCTGCACGGAGTCCTGCACGGAGTCCTGCACGGAGTCCTGCACGGAGTCCTGCACGGAGTCCTGCACGGAGTCCTGCACGGTTCAGTTTTTTGAAGCCGCACCCACCCCTGTAACATAAATTCTGAGCCTCACCCGACATCAGGATAGATTTTTCTTCGCAACCCGACCCACCCACATAGAATTGTTCCGAGATCCCATCCGTGACCTGACAAATAACATACGTTTATGTAATTGTTTTTATGACTCCAGAGTAGTACAGTCGTGGCCAAAAGTTTGGAGAATGACACATATTCATTTCCACAAAGTTTGCTGCTTCAGTGTCTTTAGATATTTTTGTCAGATGTTACTATGGAATACTGAAGTATAATTACAAGCATTTCATAAGTGTCAAAGGCTTTTATGGACAATTACACGAAGTTGATGCAGAGTCAATATTTGCGGTGTTGACCCTTCTTTTTCAAGACCTCTGCAATCTGCCCTGGCATGCTGTCAATTAACTTCTGGGCCACATCCTGACTGATGGCAGCCCATTCTTGCATAATCAATGCTTGGAGTTTGTCAGAATTTGTGGGTTTTTGTTTGTCCACCCTTCTATTGAGGATTGACCAGAAGTTCTCAATGAGATTATGTTCTGCGGAGTTTGCTGGCCATGGACCCAACATATCGATGTTTTGTTCCCCGAGCCACTTAGTTATCACTTTTGCCTTATGGCAAGGTGCTCCATCATGCAGGAAAAGGCATTGTTCGTCACCAAACTGTTCCTGGATGGTTGGGAGAAGTTGCTCTCGGAGGATGTGTTGGTACCATTCTTTATTCATGGCTGTGTTCTTAGGCAAAATTGTGAGTGAGCCCACTCCCTTGGCTGAGAAGAAACCCCACACATGAATGGTCTCAGGATGCTTTACTGTTGGCATGACACAGGACTGATGGTAGCGCTCACCTTGTCTTCTCCGGTCAAGCTTTTTTCCGGATTCCCCAAACAATCGGAAAGGGTATTCATCAGAGAAAATGACTTTACCCCAGTCCTCAGCAGTCCAATCCCTGTCCCTTTTGCAGAATATCAGTCTGTCCCTGATTTTTTTTCCTGGAGAGAAGTGGCTTTTTTGCTGCCCTTCTTGACACCAGGCTATCCTCCAAAAGTCTTCGCCTCACTGTGCATGCAGATGCACTCACACCTGCCTGCTGCCATTCCTGAGCAAGCTCTGTACTGGTGGTGCCCTGATCCCGCAGCTGAATCAACTTTAGGAGACGGTCCTGGCGCTTGCTGGACTTTCTTGGGCGCCCTGAAGCCTTCTTCACAACAATTGAACCGCTCTCCTTGAAGTTCTTGATGATCCGATAAATGGTTGATTTAGGTGCAATCTTACTGGCAGCAATATCCTTGCCTGTGAAGCCCTTTTTGTGCAAAGCAATGATGACAGCACGTGTTTCCTTGCAGGTAACCATGTTTGACAGAGGAAGAACAATGATTCCAAGCACCATCCTCCTTTTGAAGCTTCCAGTCTGTTATTCGAACTCAATCAGCATGACAGAGTGATATCCAGCCTGGTCCTCATCAACACTCAAACCTGTGTTAACGAGGGAATCACTGACATGATGTCAGCTGGTCCTTTTGTGGCAGGGCTGAAATGCAGTGGAAGTGTTTTTTGGGGATTCAGTTCATTTGCATGGCAAAGAGGGACTTTGAAATTCATCTGATCACTCTTCATAACATTCTGGAGTATATGAAAATTGCCATCATACAAACTGAGGCAGCAGACTTTGTGAAAATTAATATTTGTGTAATTCCCTGCATTAATTAATTTGTCTGCATGTCTATTCAACATTTGGATGAGAGGAAACCATGCCATGAATGAAGAACGATAGGCCTGTCTTATTTTCGCGATTCGGCACATTGACAACTCAAATTGCTTTGGAAAGAAAGCCTTGTTACCTAATGAAAGCCTATAGCCGACATAACAAAACAATACCTTTACCTGAACCTACCAGACGAGCTAAATCACTTATATGCTCGCTTCGAGGCAAGCAACACGGAGGCATTCATGAGAGCATCAGCTGTTTCGGACGACTGTGTGATCACGCTCTCCGTAGCCGACGTGAGTAAGAACTTTAAACAGGTCATCATACACAAGGCTGCGGGGCCAGACAGATTACCAGGACGTGTGCTCTGGGCATGTGCTGACCGACTGGCAGGTGTCTTCACTGACATTTTCAACATGTCCCTGATTGAGTCTGTAATGCCAACATGTTTCAAGCAGACCACCATAGTCCCTGTGCCCAAGAACACAAAGGCAACCTGCCTAAATGAATACAGACCCGTAGCACTCACGTCCGTAGCCATGAAGTGCTTTGAAAGGCTGGTAATGGCTCACATCAACACCATTATCCCAGAAACCCAAGACCCACTCCAATTTGCATACTGCCCAAACAGATCCACAATCTCATTTGCACTCCACACTGCCCTTTCCCACCTGGAGAAAAGGAACACTTATGTGAGAATGCTATTCATTGACTACAGCTCAGCGTTCAACACCATAGTACCCTCAAAGCACATCACTAAGTTAAGGATCCTGGGACTAAACACCTCCCTCTGCAACTGTATCCTGGACTTCCTGACGGGCCGCCCCAGGTGGTGAGGGTAGGTAGCAACACATCTGCCACGCTGATCCTCAACACTGGAGCTCCCCAGGGGTGCGTGCTCAGTCCCCTCCTGTACTCTCTGTTCACCCACGACTGCATGGCCAGGCACGACTCCAACACCATCATTAAGTTTGCAAACGACACACCATGTGGTAGGCCTGATCACCAACAACGACGACACAGCCTATGGGGAGGAGGTCAGAATAACAACCTATCCCTCAACGTAACCAAGACTAAGGAGAGGATTGTGGACTACAGGAAAAGGAGGACCGAGCACGCCCCCATTCTCATCGACAGGGCTGTAGTGGAGCAGGTTGAGAGCTTCAAGTTCCTTAGCGTCCACATCACCAACAATCTAGAATGGTCCAAACACACCAAGACAGTTGTGAAGAGGGCACGACAAAGCCTATTCACCCTCAGGAAACTAAAAAGATTTGGCATGGGTCCTGAGATCCTCAAAAGGTTCTTCAGCTGCAACATCGAGAGCATCCTGACTGGTTGCATCACTGCCTGGTACGGCAATTGCTCGGCCTCCGACCGCGAGGCACTACAGAGGGTAGTGCGTACGGCCCAGTACATCACTGGGGCTAAGCTGCCTGCCATCCAGGACCCCTACACCAGGCGGTGTCAGAGGAAGGCCGTAAAAATTGTCAAAGACCCCATCCACCCCATTCATAGACTGTTCTCTCTACTACCGCATGGCAAGCCGTACCGGAGTGCCAAGTTTAGGACAAAAAGGCTTCTCAACAGTTTTTACCCCCAACCCATAAGACTCCTGAACACGTAATCAAATGGCTACTTGGACTATTTGCGTTGTGTGCCCCCCACCCCCCCCCCCCCCCACCCCCCCCCCCCCCCACCACCACCAACCCCTCTTTTACGCTGCTGCTACTCTCTGTTTATCATACATGTATAGTCACTTTAATTATACATTCATGTGCATACTACCTCAATTGGCCCGAACAAACAGTGCTCCCGCACATTGGCTAACCGGGCTATCTGCATTGTGTTATTTTTCACTGTTTTTTTGCTGTTGTCTTATTTCTTTACTTACCTATTGTTCACCTAATACCTTTTTTGTACTATTGGTTAGAGCCTGTAAGTAAGCATTTCACTGTCGCACGTGACAAATTGATTTGATTTGACATTCAATATTGTTTAGATGGTCAAATATTTAATTGAAACTTAAAAAATACATTTTCAAAATCGAATAGTCTATAGGCTGCAAAAATAGCTTACGTTTATTTAGTAGGCTAATAGCTACTCAAAGGTTTACCAGCCGCACAGGTTTAAACTTTATGACCGCTGTATAGTCTAATTGAATGAAAGCCTGAATTAATGTAATAACTTATAATTCAGTAAACTAACACCTGCTTGCACTTCTCCATGCTGTGTATCCATCTACCAGGTTGTTGTCCTCCTTGTCCACGATGACTCCAAAATCCTTCTAAACTGGGGATTTGACTTGCGCAGCATCTGTTTCCACAATGGTGTGTTTCACCATCATAACCTTTTTTCTTTCTTCTGTTAGAAAGCTAGGAATCAAGGAAAATAAGCTTGGCAACACATTGTCACGAGGTGAAGGGAATTTTCCCCTTCAAATGGGCAAATTTAAATGTTTCAGCTCCACACATAGGCCTACCAATGGACTGTTTCCTGTTCCTTTTTCTTGCTGCGTGGCTGGGAGCCTAGGCTGTGTCTGCCTCACTGCTCACAGCCTAATGGAATTCGCAACACAATTCAACACAACTAGCTTCTGGGTTTGTCAAACAAATATTTTGATTTTAAAACGACCTGCAAAATAATTGTTCTGAACCGCGAGCCGGCCCGCAGGTTGAAATGTTATTAATTCCACCCGCCAGCTGATTTTATGTTACATTTTTTTGGGGGGGTGGTCACCCACGGTTCCCTGTGGTTATCTAACTTGATGCAGGACTCTACTTTACATCTCCTTTTGGAGATATTTGTTACACGACTGGAATGTGATGTGAACACAAGCCCTAGAAGAGGAGGTAGTTTGCTGCTTTGGTCGAAATGGACCAACTGCTTCACTTACGGTCTTTGCTATCGCTGACCTCTGTGCACACTGATCACATAGGCCAAGAAACAAGTTAACCCTTTCCTGCACAGAAAGTGACCCAGTTTGTTTATTTTGTATTCTCTGTTTTGATTTGTCAGTCATAACTTCATGCAGGGCAGAACATTTTCCCACGGTTGGATTTTTAAAATTTCTATTCTCAGAGCGCTCATGTAGAGAAATACAGGAACTTTGGATATATCCAATAACTTTGAATATTATTTTCTTTATTCTTGGTATGAGAATCCAAATTCAGTAGGCCTAGTTTGCGTGAGACAGTGGACCTTTATCACGATCATTGTTCTTGTTTGAAATGTCCTGGACCAGTGCAAACCTAGAATGATATTAGAAGCACCACAGTGAGAGAGTTATAGAGACATGTTTAGATTTCAGTCTAAAGCTTTCAACATAGGCTAATTCAACCTGCTCTGAGAACCTGATCACTTTAAGGAACGTAAGCTGGGTGGGGTTCTGGCATATTACCCTTAGGCTACATCATACATTAACCTATGCACAAATACACAAAACAACTCAGTCGATGATCGTCAGACTGCAGAAATGTTTATCAGATTTCTGTGTACTGTGTAATGACATGTGGCAGGGGAAAAGTAACTCAATTCACTTTGTGCTAAACCACAGAAAAAAACATGTCTTGAAAACTGAGAAGAGGAAAGTTATGCCAAGAGACAACAGAAGTTATAAAAGACATCCCCCACCCACATATCAAGCCAAATTGTCTCCCTACGCTGTAATGACTTCCATCTTGTTTGCTGCCACAATTTCGATATCAAAGCGAAAGCTGAATTCAGACTCCTCTATAACTTGATGGTTTGTTGGAATGAAAAGGATTTGAATGTATTTCATCATACCTCTTTTTACCCGTCTTTCTCTTCTTTGATGTTGCTGTCAGTTTACTCGGTTCACTTGTGTGGTTGTTTCCACAGTAACCACTTTCCCTCTGAAAATTCCCCATGACTGACAGTGAATAGTGTCCGTCGCCATGGCAACAATAGGCTAACCCTTTCAAAGTCCTGGTTTATTTTCAGAGTTTGGCACTGAACTGAAATATAAGGAATGGTGGAGAACTGTCCCATTTAAAAAAAAAATAAAAAAAATAATGTCCCACTACAAAGGTCGTGGGCCTCATCAGTCACCCCCTATGCCATTTCGATTAGCCAATTCTTCAGAAAGATGACCACATCAATGTGTCCAAGGCTACAAATTGAAAGTCTTGAGTCTTGAAATTGGTGCAGTAGATGTAGATCCATGTCTGTGTGGGAAGTAAAGGCCTGATGTAGCAGGGTCTGCCCTCCTTAATGGCCTCAGCTTGGAATCTGTCCATCTCCATCACCCTGCCACTCCTTAACACACTGTGACCTGAATCTTTCGCCATTACATGTGGCTTGTCTCCCAGCGGCAGAGGCAGTAGTTATCGGCGCATTCGGGAAGCACACTCCTTTAGTGTCTGTCAGTAAACTTTGCATTTAGTCTACACAGTCAGGAGGGCGTCCATGGGTTGAGATATCGGATGATGTACACTGCTCAAAAAAATAAAGGGAACACTAAAATAACACATCCTAGATCTGAATGAATTAAATATTCTTATTAAATACTTTTTTCTTTACATAGTTGAATGTGCTGACAACAAAATCACACAAAAATTATCAATGGAAATCAAATTGATTAACCCATGGAGGTCTGGGTTTGGAGTCACACTCAAAATTAAAGTGGAAAACCACACTACAGGCTGATCCAACTTTGATGTAATGTCCTTAAAACAAGTCAAAATGAGGCTCAGTAGTGTGTGTGTGGCCATCACGTGCCTGTATGACCTCCCTACAACGCCTGGGCATGCTCCTGAGGAGGTGGCGGATGGTCTCCTGAGGGATCTCCTCCCAGACCTGGACTAAAGCATCCGCACGGTGTTGGTCTGTAAGCACAAGCCCCACCTGTGGACGTCGGGCCCTCATACCACCCTCATGGAGTCTGTTTCTGACCGTTTGAGCAGACACATGCACATTTGTGGCCTGCTGGAGGTCATTTTGCAGGGCTCTGGCAGTGCTCCTCCTGCTCCTCCTTGCACAAAGGCAGAGGTAGCGGTCCTGCTGCTGGGTTGTTGCCCTCCTACGGCCTCCTCCACGTCTATTGATGTACTGGCCTGTCTCCTGGTAGCGCCTCCATGCTCTGGACACTACGCTGACAGACACAGCAAACCTTTTTGCCACAGCTCGCATTGATGTGCCATCCTGGATGAGCTGCACTACCTGAGCCACTTGTGTGGGTTGTAGACTCCGTCTCATGCTACCACTAGAGTGAAAGCACCGCCAGCATTCAAAAGTGACCAACACATCAGCCAGGAAGCATAGGAACTGAGAAGTGGTCTGTGGTCACCACCTGCAGAACCACTCCTTTATTGGGGGTGTCTTGCTAATTGCCTATAATTTCCACCTGTTGTCAATTCCATTTGCACAGCAGCATGTGAAATTTATTGTCAATCAGTGTTGCTTCCTAAGTGGACAGTTTGATTTCACAGAAGTGTGATTGACTTGGAGTTACATTGTGTTTAAGTGTTCCCTTTATTTTTTTGAGCAGTGTATTTTGTGCTCGGTTTGAACGGTATCCAGACCGTAATACTTTTTTCCGTACCATACCGGCATAAATGTTGTTACCATAAGTGCAAAAAAAAGGCATGTTGTATTTTTAGCCTTAAAATCAAAGAAAATAGGTTTTGTGGTTGGAATTGCAGTATGTATTTAGTTTGAACAATTTAAATGAGCTAGCATGAGACTGGTTTCGTCTAGACACACTGTTGCTTAGCAACCGGATACCGTGTTCTGTGGAGAGAAAGTAATGTTGTTTGGGATGCTCTGGATCACCGTGTATGACAGCATTTTCCAGTTCCCGCCAATATCCAGCAACTAAAACCTTGACTAAATACCCTCTTTGGCTGTCCTTGGTTCAGATTATCATGAACAGTTTGACAGGAAAAGCACAGAGCAGAAATGCTTACAAATTTCCAAGAAAGTCTTGAAAACTACGCCGACCTTGCTTCGCAGTGATGGGCTGTGGAGATATGGCCTCATATAAGCCTTGTAAAGCGCTTCACATCCCTAGTGATTTCTCATTAGCTCTGGTAATTGCTGGATTCCTCAATGCGATATGTGACCAATCAGACTGAATGGAAGCCAGATTGAATGGGTAGATGAAAGGAGCTCCAGTAACGAATTTGGACATTCATTTTTGTTTCCTAGAGATTTGACATGTCTGTCTGCTTTTTCTGGCAAAATGGACTTGCAGTGTAGGGCTTGAGAGACTGCCCCTGAAACCTTTCCACTAGTCATTGCATTTAGAATTCTTTCTTGTGTCAAACCGCTTTGGTCAGTAGTGTAGCCTAGTGCTTTTCAAACAATTAGGCCTACCTTGTTTTACTCCTCGTCGTGATTCCCTTAGTTCTTCATGTCTTACATTTTCAGGCACCTGTCTCTTTCTAAGGCATTGAACTGTTAAACCTTGTCCATTCCCTACAGATGACACCAGCTCACCTTGAATGGATTTCATGTCACAGTAGGTCCTGTGGGTTTCCCTTCACTTTAGCTGGAGCAAAACAGGCAGGGATTATAGGCCTCTCCAGCCTGCTGTGTGCTGTAAATTCAATCAATCAGCAAGCCTTGAATCTGGCCTGCATTGACAGGGATAAACACACGAGTGCTTAGGGCTCAGAATGCTTTATCACCCTCCATTACTGTGTGAGCTCTCCAGAGCAAGGAGAAATACGAGCGGTAGGGACCAGAGATTCAGGTCATCTGTGAGATTTATTCATCTGCCCACTCTGGTGTACTACTACAGATGTAGAATCAAAATTTAACCAATATTGTCGCAGCAAAATAATCCTGCAGCAACAGGATTTTAATGTTTAGTCCATAATGTTGCTGGATTGGTGGTTAGACTATTAGCTGGCCAAAATTTGGCAACATGAAAAGTGGAGTACTGTTATTAATATAGCCTAGTGGTTAGAGCGTTGTAGTTTCCCCGAGCTGACAAGGTAAAAATCTGTCGTTCTGCACCTGAACAAGGCAGTTAACCCACTGTTCCTAGGCCATCATTGAAAATAAGAATTTGTTCTTAACTTTTTAGGGATAGGGGGCAGCATTTTCACTTTGGATGAATAACGTGCCCAGAGTGAACTGCCTCCTACTCTGTCCCAGATGCTAATATATGCATATTACTATTGGATAGAAAACACTCTGAAGTTTCTAAAACTGTTTGAATTATGTCTGTGAGTATAACTCATATGGCAGGCAAACTTCCAAACAGGAAGTGGAAATTCTGAGGCTGGTCGATTTTAACTCATCGCCTATTGAAATCCCAGTGGAATATGGATCTGTTTGCACTTCCTACACCTTCCACTACATGTCACCAGTCTGTAGAACGTTGAATGAAGCGTCTACTGTGATGTGGGGCCGGATGGGAGCTGTTTCAGTCAGTGGTCTGGCAGATTGTCAGTTCCTGGTCACGCGCATTCCAAATGATATCGTCTTGCGTTCCATTACTTCTAGAGACACAAACGAATTCTCCGATGGGAACGTTATTGGATATTTATGATAACAACATCCTGAAGATTGATTCTCTACTTAGTTTGACCAGTTTATTCGACCTGTAATATAACTTTTTGAAGTTTTCGTCGGAGTTCGCCTGGATCTGCGCAAGCGTTTGGACATGTGTACTAAACGTGCTAGCAAAAGTAGCTACTTGGACATAAATAATTGACATTATCGAACAAAACAACAATTTATTGTGGAACTAGGATTCCTGGGAGTGCATTCTGATGAAGATCATCAAAGGTAAGGGAATATTTATGATGTAATTTCGTATTTCTGTTGACTCCATCATGGCGCCTTCTCAGATTTATTGCATGGTATGCTTTTTCCGTAAAGTTTTTTTGAAATCTGACACAGCGGTTGCATTAAGAACAAGTATATCTTTAATTCTATGTAAAACATGTATCTTTCACCAAAGTGTATGATTAGTATTTCTGTTATTAGATGTGGCTCTGCAATTTCTCTGGATATTTTGGAGGCATTTCTGAACATGGCGCCAATGTAAACTAAGATTTTTGGATATAAATATGCACATTATCGAACAAAACATACATGTATTGTGTAACATGAAGTCCTATGAGTGTCATCTGATGAAGATCATCAAAGGTTAGTGATTAATTTTATCTCTATTTCTGCTTTTTGTGACTCCTATCTTTGGCTGAGAAAATGGCTGTGTTTGTTGGACTTGGCGGTGATCTTACATAATCATATGATGTGTTTTCGCTGTAAAACATGTTTTAAATCGAACACGATGGGTAGATTAACAAGATGTTTATCTTTCATTTGCTGTATTGGACTTGTTAATGTGTGAAAGTTACATATTTCAAAAAAATAGTTTTGAATTTCCCACACTGCCTTTTCAGCGGAATGTTGTCAGGGGTTCCGCTAGCGGAACGCATGTCCTAGAAAGGACATTTGTTCTTAACCTGTTTGGGCTGCAGGGGCAGTATTGAGTAGCCAGATAAAAGGTGCCCATTTCAAACGGCCTCGTACTCAATTCTTGCTCGTACAATATGCATATTATTATTACTTTTGGAGAGAAAATACTCTCTAGTTTCTAAAACCGTTTGAATTATATCTGTGAGTAAAACAGAACTCATTTGGCACAAACTTCCTGACCAGGAAGTGGAAAGTCTGAAATCGAGGCTCTGTTCTAGGTCCTGCCTATAAATGGGAATGATACGTGTTAGTATACATTCACGTCATACACCTTCCCCTGGATGTCAAGAGGCGGTGAGAGAAGAAATGGAGTGTTTATCTTGGTCTGAAGTGGAATAAAAGCTCTTGGAATGACGTGTCACCCATTTTCTGTTTTCTGGAAGGCGCGAGAAGGAACCGGGGATTGCTTTATGAAAAGCTTTCGTTATAGGCGACTACTATCTCCGGCTTTAATTTTATTTGATACACGTGACCATATCATCGTAAAGTATGTTTTTTCAATATAGTTTAATCAGATTATTGAAATTTTTTCGGGAGTTTTGCCGTGTTCCGTTCTCTTCCGTTTGTTGACATGGAGAGATTCGTGCCACTTGGCTAGTGTGCTTGCTAAATCGAGAGGGAAAGAGGCCGTTCTAAATCCAAACAACGATTGTTCTTGACAAAGGACCCCTTGTCCAACATTCTGATGAAAGATCAGCAAAAGTAGGAAACATTTTATGATGCTATTTCATATATCTGTCGTACATGTGACTAGTCGTCGGCGCCCAGCTTTTGGGTACTCTAGCTATACCGAAGCTGGATGTCGTAATGAAGTTATTTTTAGAATTCTAACACGGCGATTTCATTAAGAACTAATGGATCTATCATTTCCTATACAACATGTATTTTTTAGTTATGTTTATGAATAGCTATTTGGTCAGAATATGTGTGTCAGAAAAAGTGTCAGAAAAATATCTGGACGTTGTGGGAAAAAGTAGCTACGTTAGCACAATGTATAACCACTGATTTCAGCTCTAAATATGCACATTTTCGAACAAAACATAAGTGTATGTATAACCTGATGTTATAGGACTGTCATCTGATGAAGCATATCAAGGTTAGTCAAAAATTATGTATATTTTGCTTGTTTGTTACGATCGCTAACTTTTGCTACTGGGAAATGGCTTGTGTTTCTGGCTATTGTGGTAAGCTAATATAACGCTATATTGTGTTTTCGCTGTAAAACACTTAATAAATCGGAAATATTGTCTGGAATCACAAGATGTTGGTCTTTCATTTGCTGTACACTATGTATTTTTCAGAAATGTTTTATGATGAGTAATTAGGTATTTGACGTTGGTGTCTGTAATTATTATGGCTGCTTTCGGTGCAATTTCTGATTGTAGCTGCAATGTAAACTATGATTTATACCTGAAATATGCACATTTTTCGAACAAAACATAGATTTATTGAATAACATGTTATAAGACTGTCATCTGATGAAGTTGTTTGTTGGTTAGTTTGGTTGGTTCTTGGTTAGTTAGGTTGGCTTTGTGCATGCTACCTGTGCTGTGAAAAATGTCTGTCCTTTTTTGTATTTGGTGGTGAGCTAACATAAATATACGTGCTGTTTTCGCTGTAAAACATTTTAAAAATCGGACATGTTGGCTGGATTCACAAGATGTGTACCTTTCATTTGCTGTATTGGACTTGTTAATGTGTGAAAGTTAAATATTTCTAAAACATATATTTTGAATTTCGCGCCCTGCACTTGAAGTGGCTGTTGTCATATTGTGGCCGGCCTCGGGCTTTTAACTGACTTGCCTAGTTAAATAAAGGTTAAAAAAATAAATAATTAAAAGTGAGTGTTTTCGGTGAATTTGTGTATATCAAGAAGCTCATCTGCATTTCCTGCTGTGCAGAGAAATTATCAGTAACAAAAGAGTGATCAAATTAAAATCATACATCAGTAGTGATAATAGCCTATCCCAAAACAATAACAGTGTAAGATTAGTGTGGCCTCTGGTTGTCTGTATTATTTTGATGGTGTGCTGAGAACTAAAGCTCACTTTTTAATGTAACACAATTGATTTTGACTTTGTTTGATCCAATTATCTGTTCAGCTATGTGAAAATCAGACCGCCTTCCTACAGTTATTTTGAGCCTCATGGTTTTGTATGGGCTGTCTGTTGGACCCTGGATAAGTGGGATGAATCGGTTTGGTGTCTTGTATTTTCCCTCCGCCAAACAAGCCGCACATAAATAGTGCATACATTCTGTTCCTTTCTGGTACTCCACCATGACAACACAACAGCAATTTGACCTTTCTGTTTCTCTCCAAGGCTGTGCAGATTAGGTCTCATATAGTGCAGGGATCTATACTGTTTAACCTCTCTTGTAGCGTCCCACCTGGCCAACATCCGGTGAAGTTGCAGAGCGCCAAATTCAAAATACAGAAATAGTCATAATAAACTTTCATAAAAATACAAGTGTTATACATCGGTTTAAAGATTAACTTCTTGTTAATCCAGCCGCTTTGTCAGATTTCAAAAAGGCTTATGGTGAAAGCATACCATGCGATTATCTGAGGACAGCGCCCTGCTTACAAAAGCATACAAACATTTTACAACCAAGTAAAGGAATTACAAAAGTCAGAAATGGTGATAAAATTAATCACTTACCTTTGAAGATCTTCTTCTGGTTGCAGTCACGAGTCCCAGCTATACAATAAATGTTTGTTTTGTTCAATAAAGTCCCTCTTTATATCCCAAAAACTTTTGTTGGCACGTTTTGTTCAGTAATGCACTGGCTCAAAGGCGGTCAAAACATGTAGACGGAATACATCCTAATACTACCGGTAAAGTTTGTTGAAACATGTCAAACGATGTTTATAATTAATCCTCAGGTTGTCTATTAGATACTCTATAGGCATTCAAATGAAAACTACCCACATCAAAAAAATCCACTTCCTAGATGGATTTTCCTCAGATATTTGCCTGCCATATCAGTTCTGTTATACTCAGACATTATTTTAACAGTTTTGGAAACTTTAGAGTTTTCTATCCAATACTACCATGCATATGCATATCCTAGCTTCTGGTCCTGAGTAACAGGCAGTTTACTTTGGGCATGTTTGTCATCCAAACTTCAAAATACTGCCCCCTACCCAAGAGAGGTTAACAAACCCAGGATGCATCAAGACCAGAAAGGAACAATCACTCTGCTCATCCTAGCCTGGGTTAACCCTCCCACAGAGGGGCAGGTTAGTGTCCACAGGTATCTGTACCATCCATATGATGACAGCAAAAAGACAATCAAACTGTAGTTTCATTCCATCTTGCTTAGCGGTTTCCATTATTAAAAGCAGACAATGGCACTGGATTAATGGACACACTATTGGACTGCTATGGTCAGAGTGAATGACTCTTAGTTCCACTCTGGCCTTCTATACTGCAGGGTCATGGTGGTGATGGGCTATATATATCAAGCTCCAGCTCTAGCAGGGCTCAAACTTGGCTCTGAGGATTTGGCCTGGTAATGGATTACATCATCAGGCAGGGCAGGAGCAGGCCTCTGGAGTACATCTTCCTCACTGTAATCTCTCCTCACAGGGACAGCTGTGCTCAGAACGTCATGATCTCTCAACAGACAGAGGTGGAGGGGGATCCACTGGGTCTGTACTACCTCATGCGAATGAGAGCTTCATCATGTAGTGGGTTGTATGCTTTCATAGTCAGTCTCTTTGCAACTCCATTGCTACACCATCTCCAGTGCACTTAATCGTGGGTCTCCCTCTCCCTCTCTCCCAGACTATGTCAGAGAGGGTGATGATGTCAGTGAGTTGGTATGCTCACCCTTGGTTGAGCTGTAGAAAGAGTCTCACTATGACCTGTCTCTGGTCTGTAACTCTGCTATACCCTCTGCTCTACCAGCATGTGACTGTGGAAGAGTCCGTGCTCAGACACACACACACACACACACACACACACACACACACACACACAGACAATTTCCAGGCACACAGCAGATCACATTTAGTCCATCTCTGGCAGAACAGGAACCATGAGATATTAGCCCAGCCAGCCCTGCTATTATCCCATCATTGTGCAGAGTAGACCCTAGCTGATGTCCCAGACAACAGGACAGAGGACACTACCACCATGTTTCATCCACACGGCTTTACTTTTACCCTCACTTTCTGTGGGAACTCATTTTCTCTTTTGCTCTGGGAACTTGGTGAAACAGGAGCTACTTTCGCTGTTACTTGATCACTTTTTATAGCACGTCCAGATTTGGTGTGTTAGCCAGCTGGCGACAGCAACTGCTGGCCAGTCGTGGTATTAATAAAGCTTACAGGATGTAGTGTCCTCCAGCTGGCCTGGCAGCAGCCTTACTGAGGGATGGGAACTTGGGAAGGGGGTGGGCATTGACCAGGGTGTGCCCTGGGGGCAGGCCAGCAAGCCAGGCACATGCAGCCATCTGATGCAGCCACCCAGAAAAGACAGCCAGTGGATTGGAAGACTCTGTCAGTCACACCCCCAATCTGCCAATCAATACCCACCTCTCACATCTTGGCCAAAATTCTTGAAGTTTTGGCTGCATTATTTTATGCTAGTTGACGTGAGATGGTTACTTTTTTACCAGCCAGTGTTTGAACATTGTTGGATCCTTAGCTTCAGCTTTGGACTCCCATCCTCCACTCAAGCACCAAAGAATGGTAGGCTTATAATAGTGTGGCCAGGTTGGTGGGAGTGCTGGCTTCCACCTTCTGACCCTGGCTGTCACCCTGGTTCTGTAGCACCGTGGATATGGCCAGGCTCCCAAGGTGTTGCCATCTAGAGAATGGTGATGGAACAGGCCTGCCATAACTCTGCTGGTTAGTAAACCACCAATGCTCCCTGATTCACAATATCTTTGCATACCTAGTACGGTTTTGCCAACATGGCCATACTCATAATTGTATCTGTAAATGCACAGTTTATAGTCGGATCAGATGATATTGGTGATGAGAGAAAAAAAAGTTTTTTAATATGCCTAAGTAGATGTGGGCAAAATACCTCCCTGCACTTTCTATTTGCAAATTAGGTGTGTGTGTGTGTGTGTCTTGCTGTCACTCAGCGTTTTCATTATTTGTACGTATTTAAAAATAATAATAATAATTACTTGCCCCGCTTGTAAGATATTTTACACATTTATAGCTTGATAGCAAACGTCCTTGCTGTGTGATTTATCATAGTAGCAGGCAGCAGCAATCTATATTATCAGACCAAAAACATTGAGGAAAAGTGATCGGGTGAAATTATGGAGAAATACAACTTCACTCTATCCAATCAGAGCAATCAATCAAATGTATTTATAAAGCCCTTCTTACATCAGCTGATGTCACAAAGTGCTGTACAGAAACCCAGCCTAAAACCCCAAACAGCAAACAATGAACCTAGGAAGAAACCTAGAGAGGAACCAGGCTATGAGGGGTGGCCAGTACTCTCCTGGCTGTGCCGGGTGGAGATTATAACAGAACATGGCCAAGATGTTCAAATGTTCATAGATGACCAGCCGGGTCAAATAATAATAATCAGTGGTTGTCGAGGATGCAACAGGTCAGCACCTCAGGAGTAAATGTCAGTTGGCTTTTCATAGCCGATCATTCAGAGTATCTCTACCGCTCCTGCTGTCTCTAGAGAGTTGAAACAGCAGGTCTGGTACAAGGTAGCACGTCCGGTGCACAAGTCAGGGTTCCATAGCCGCAGGTAGAACAGTTGAAACTGGAGCAGCAGCACGGCCAGGTGGACAGGGGACAGCAAGTAGTCATCAGGCCAGGTAGTCCTGAGGCATGGCCCTAGGGCTCAGGTCCTCCGAGAGTAAGAAAGAGAGAGAGCATACTTAAATTCACAAAGGACACCGGATAAGACAGGAGAAATATTCCAGATATAACAGACTGACCCTAGCCCCCCGACACACAAACTATTGCAGCATAAATAC
This sequence comes from Salvelinus fontinalis, assembly GCF_029448725.1. Taxonomy (NCBI): domain Eukaryota; kingdom Metazoa; phylum Chordata; class Actinopteri; order Salmoniformes; family Salmonidae; genus Salvelinus; species Salvelinus fontinalis. The sequence continues at coordinate 20,711,125 of NC_074679.1, read as the reverse complement.
TGGAGGCTGGGAGGGGTCGGGAGACACTGTGGCACCGTCCTATGATACCCCCGGACAGTGCCAAACAGGCAGGATATAACCCCACCCAATTTGCCAAAGCACAGCCCCCACACCACTAGAGGGATATCTTCAATCACCATCCTGAGACAAGGCCGAGTATAGCCAACAAAGATTTCCACCACGGCACAACCCAAGGGGGGGCGCCAACCCGGACAGGAAGATCACGTCAGTGACTCAACCCACTCAAGTGACGCACCCCTCCTAGGGACGGCATGGAAGAGCACCAGTAAGCCAGTGACTGGGTTAGGGTTAGAATCCCAGTGGAGAGAGGGGAACCGGCCAGGCAGAGACAGCAAGGGCGGTTCGTTGCTCCAGTGCCTTTCTGAGTATCGTAACGGATATGGGTAAGCAGGATGAACGTAGAGCCCGCCCTGTTCTTTACAGACAGGCTAAGTAACCAGTTGAGTTCTTTAGACCACGTAGAACCTCGCACATGACTGACATGAGAAAGGTGTGTGCTGGTACCTGAGTCCTTTTTCTTCGATCACAGCTAATTACAAAAAAATACTCTGATCATAATCGTATCCAGAAAATTGCCCATATCCATTACGATACTCGTTTTGTCCGACTACTAGGCATACCCCTATTACCTAGTCTTTCCTAGCATGCCATGTTTTTAGGTTCTCACATAGTACCATCTAACACTGATGGAAAACATGACTATAGATCATTTCCCCTCTCGTCTCACCTCTGTCTACACATACAGGGATGTATGCTACCTTTCTCCCACTTATCACTCTCAGCAACCTATCACGATCACTGCCTTTTAGAGGCCCTAGCTTGGCCTTTATGATCAAATGTGATTTTGCTTGGCATTGACTTTCAAACCACAATCAATGAATGAGAGTGTAAGTAGCGTAAGTACTCTGTGAACGTCAGCACTGCTGTCCTCCCGCTACAGGCATTTTCCCTCCTGCTGTTGAACATCATACTAATGGAATAATGTCTCCCTCTCACCTCTCTGTGCCCTGTTCCATGTCATCTAGCCTCATAACAATCCATCCTCTCTGAGAGACTAAAGCATGTTTAGGATCACCTCTGTGCCCTGTTCCATGTCATCTAGCCTCATAACAACAATCCATCCTCTCTGAGACTAAAGCATGTTTAGGATCACCTCTGTGCCCTGTTCCATGTCATCTAGCCTCATAACAACAATCCATCCTCTCTGAGAGACTAAAGCATGTTTAGGATCACCTCTGTGCCCTGTTCTATGTCATCTAGCCTCAAAACAACAATCCATCCTCTCTGAGACTAAAGCATGTTTAGGATCACCTCTGTGCCCTGTTCTATGTCATCTAGCCTCATAACAACAATCCATCCTCTCTGAGAGACTAAAGCATGTTTAGGATCACCTCTGTGCCCTGTTCTATGTCATCTAGCCTCATAATAACAATCAATCCTCTCTGAGAGACTAAAGCATGTTTAGGATCACCTCTGTGCCCTGTTCTATGTCATCTAGCCTCATAATAACAATCAATCCTCTCTGAGAGACTAAAGCATGTTTAGGATCACCTCTGTGCCCTGTTCTATGTCATCTAGCCTCATAACAACAATCCATCCTCTCTGAGAGACTAAAGCATGTTTAGGATCACCTCTCCTTCTATGTTGTGAATTTGGGGACAGTTCATTGATGAGCGCTTTTGTTAATTACATTTTTTGGCGTGTGTTTGAAATTATGAACGGTTTTACCAGTCTGATCAGGTGCTGTTCCTCTTCCTTCTATTCCCGGGCTACAGTGGTCATATCATTCAGATGGGCTAGTGTGGTACAGAACTTTTTGAGCAAGGCTCAACTCTATAGTACAGTTTTTCATAGTAAGTGTCCGACTTAAAGTAACAGAATGGCATTTTGTTTGTTTGATAAACCATAAGGACTCCACGTCACACGGTCATTAATATCCCTCTCAAGGAATGCTGCCTCACATCTGCCCCCACCCCCGGCTCCCCGTCAGTAATGAAATCGGAAGTGACAGTGCATGGCCTGGCCATATCAGTTCTATTAAAGCGATTACAGTAATAAGTACCTGCAAGATCAGACCTAACTAACGGGATAAAACTCAATGATGTGTCATTAGATCAGATTACAGGGCAGACACTGGGGAAGCCCTGGCCCAGGGGGAGGAGGGTGCTGAGGGGATGGGATGGAGACAGACATCCGGAGAGCTGTCTGTAAACGGAGGTCATGAGTCTCCATATCTAATATCTACGCTCTGCTTTGGGGCTGGGCGTGGAAGATAATTATACCCACTTCCGAAACGACACTTTCCTGGCCAGCAAACACGTGCCGACGATTCTCATGATGGTCTGCACGAAGGCTGCACGAAGTATGTTTGACTTCGTGCAGCCTGCTCTGAATACTTCAGTACTTGCATACACTGAAGATCTCTGAGTCTAACTCTGCCTCTCTCTCTCGTCTTTCTTTCCCTTAGCTGTCCCTTCCTGTCAGTGCATCTCACCCCAGCCATCCCAGTGATAGGGGGGGTGCTATTTGTCTTTGTGCTGGGGACTCTCTTCAGGACCAGCTTCAGTGACCCGGGGGTCCTGCCCCGAGCAACACCTGACGAGGCTGCAGACCTGGAGAGACAGATCGGTAAGAAGACCTCTATTAGTTCTATGTACTGTATTTATCCCTCCTTCTCAATCATCCCTGTCCACAAACACTCCCTCCTAGGGGTGTGAACATTACAACGTTTAAACCAAATTGGGATCCTTAACATTAAGAAAATTCCCTAACCTTTTTGTTGTTGCACAAAGTAAACAGCATAGCAACTCTGGACCTGGAAGCCAGTTCCACTGCATTTGATCATTTCCCCCTCTAATCAGGGACTGATTTAGACCTGGGACACCAGGTGCTAGCAATTCATTATTATCAGATAGAACAGAAAACCAGCAGGCTCTGGACCTCGTAGGGTAAGAGTTGAATAGCCCTGGCATAGTGGGTCAATTTCAGCAACAACTAAGAGCATTTAAGCGTGAGACTAACTTCTCTGTTTTAGTGCCCTGGCTACCACACTGTGAACAGTGTGAAGCAAACCCATGCACGTTCGCAGGTACTGTGAGAGCAAACTGTTGCATCTCGCTCATCTTTAAAGCCTAATCACTGATGATAGGCCTTGTTGAGTGATATTGCAAGCCAAGAAATTACTACATACAGAATTCCATTGCTGTTGATTGAAGATAAATGGGCCTAGTGCACAGTTCTGATTCTGTATGCTTGGTGACCTACCTGCCTATACTGTGCCCCTCTCCTCTCTCTCTGAAAGATGCAAGTGTTTGTGTTCCCGGAAGTGTGGCAAACTAATCGGTCTCCTCCATCCCAAAAATACTGAATCTCAGGAGTCGATTCTTAGGGGAATAAAATTTTGACACTCAGAAATGGGAGTCGACATCGTGAGTCGATATGCAAGGAGTTGAGGAATCAGTTATTTTGGAGTCGACTCTACACTACTACGTCATCGTCATTTACAGTTGAGAAAATGGCAGAGAAAGGCAAGCGACAGCAGCAAGGTCCTGTATGGCAATACTTTTAGAAGTTAAATGAGGAAATGCAAACATTGCGAGGTGTAATTAAGGTACAGTAATGGTAGTACAGGTGCAATGCTTAACCATCTGAAATGGACTCACCTTGAGACGCAAATGTGGCATTTTCTTAATGTTTTAACAGGAAACCAATTTTTTCAAATTTGTCACGTCCCTACTCAATCACACACGTGTCTCTCACACGTCCTTCTTTTCCTCCCTTCTCCTTTCCCTGTCTCCCTCCTTCCTTGTCTCATGTCTTCACCATATCTTTCCCCGTCTCCCTCCTTCCTTCTCTCATGTCCTCACCATATCTTTCCCCGTCTCCCTCCTTCCTTCTCTCATGTCCTCACCATATCTTTCCCTGTCTCCCGCCTTCCTTCTCTCATGTCCTCACATATCTTTCCCCGTCTCCCTCCTTCCTTCTCTCATGTCCTCACCATATCTTTCCCCGTCTCCCTCCTTCCTTCTCTCATGTCCTCACCATATCTTTCCCTGTCTCCCACCTTCCTTCTCTCATGTCCTCACCATATCTTTCCCTGTCTCCCGCCTTCCTTCTCTCATGTCCTCACCATATCTTTCCCTGTCTCTCTCCTCTTCCCTCTCTCCCTGACCTCCACCTGCTATGCCCAGACCAGTGGTCATGTTAGCTGTGACTGATGCCTCTCCCCCTCGGGTGGTGGTGTGCCAGTTGTCCCCTGGCAGGTCAAAGGTCATCTAGTCTCACTATGGAGCAAGCTTCTGACAGTCTGATGCCTCTTCTGCTGCTGTGGGCTGAGCCAGGAGAATCTCTCCTACTCCTTTGACATCTCCAGAGAGATAACCGAGAGCAGACAGTCAAACCTAGCTCTGATCTCCTCGGACTCCTGTAAGCCTCTCGAGAAGAGCCTAAACCAGAAGAGCCGTTCTGAGCTGCTCTGTGGAATGAAATGTTGCTTAGCTATAGAAGCTGCCGAGTCTGGAGCTTCCCTGGATGATGATGAAATATAGAAATGCTATTGTATGTTGGTGTTTGTTCAAGTGTCTCTTTGTCTGGCGGGCATTCCGTGTTTTTCCTCTTTCATTGAGACCTCACATTTGACACAAGACATGATCAACTTTAAGACCAATAAATACATTTGGAAGTATAGACCTATAACGTTTCTCTCACTTTTGATAGACTCTAGTTAAGCAGCTTTTGGTGAAACCTAGCTCCTGTACTTTCCCACTGTGAATCTCTTATATGATAATCTATATTTATTTTTTTATTTTTTATTATTTTACCGTTATTTTACCAGGTAAGTTGACTGAGAACACGTTCTCATTTGCAGCAACGACCTGGGGAGTAGTTACAGGGGAGAGGGATGAATGAGCCAATTGTAAACTGGGGATTATTAGGTGACCATGATGGTTTGAGGGCCAGATTGGGAATTTAGCCAGGACACCGGGGTTAACACCCCTACTCTTACGATAAGTGCCATGGGATCTTTAATGACCTCAGAGAGTCAGGACACCCGTTTAACGTCCCATCCGAAAGACGGCACCCTACACACCCTACATATACATGATCTCCTTACAGATACTGATTGTACAAAACATTAAGAACACCTGTTCTTACCATTACAGACTGACCTGGTGAAATCTATGATCCCTTATTGATGTCACTTGTTAAATACACTTCATCTACACTTCAATCAGTGTAGATGAAGGGGAGGACACCGGTTAAAGAAGGATTTTAAACCTTGAAACAATTGTGACATGGATTGTGTGTGTGTGACATTCAGAAGGTGACAAAATATTTAAGTGTCTTTTGAATCGGGTATGGTAGTAGGTGCCAGGCGCACAGGTTTGTGTCAAGAACTGCAATGCCGCTGGGTTTTTCAAGAACAGTTGAAAACAGTTTTCCGTGTCTATCAAGGATGATCCACCACCCAAAGGACATCCATCCAACTTCACACAACTGTAGGAAGCATTGGAGTCAACATGGGCCAGCATCCCTGTGCAATGCTTTCAACAGTCCATGCCCCAACGAATTGAGGCTGTTCTGAGGGAGAAAGGGTGTGCAACTCAAGATTAGGAAGGTGTTGTTAATGTTTTGTGTACACAGTGTATTATGCTCTTATCTGTGTCAGGAGTCTGAATCAGGAGTTTTTCTTCAGGCCCTCGTTAAACAAACAGCAGAGTGGTATTTTATTCATCTTGTTTGTAGACTTAAGCTTTGGGAGGGAGGGGAGGTACTGTATGGTCACACAGAAAGGGCTCGAAGCTTTGGGAGGGAGCGGAGGCATGGTAGCACAAAGGCCTTGGAGCACCAGCTTTGAACAACACCGGTCATTGGGGATGATTATCAAATTATTGATTTGGAGAATAAACAAACTACAGGGTTGAAAAATGAACAATGTTGATCCAAATAAAACACTCGCTTTGCCCCCCCTTCAGTTAATGTCAACGTGTGTGGCATCCGAGGATGCACTCTGAATGAACTTTGCCCTGCATCTGCTGTGGGAACTTGAGCCCATTACACCTCTTCAAAACTACGTCTCCCATGTTCAGAGTAGTGGCTCTGTCAGCTCTGTAGTCCATCCCAGGAGCACCTACCACTACCATGCCCATGTCTGTCATTGTCAGTGTCCAAACAAATTGCCTCTTGCCCAGGTCCAAGGGTATATCTGTAGTGGTGTACCAAGCATGGATTTGCTGCTACCTAGATCTAGCCAGAACTGTATATTTACCTCTTCTTGATAGAAACCTCTGGATCCAGCTATTGCACAATGATGATTTTAGGAGCATGTTGGGGCACGCTATACCCATCCAGCCCAAGTACAGAGCATTCCTCCAGTTTGTGAAAGCTGCAGTCCTGACTAATGCTACCCATACAACCACCTCAGGCTATAGCTCTTTTTTTCAGGATTGCCAGGTTCAACCCACTGACAGAAACATATCCCTGGTTGTTCTGATAGTGAGGAGAGAGGAAAAAGCCATGTTAAAGGTCCAATCAGCTATTTAAACAACAACAAAACACACTCACCGCCACTGTTTTGGTAAAAAGCTGAAGGATGGGGCTGGAGAAATGTAATCGTTCTCAAATTCATAAGCTGCTATGGATGCAAGGGCGGACCATCCATGATATCAAAATGATAGCTTTAACCATGTTTTGAGGCTTTAAGGTGTTTAACATTTGCTTTGTTTTACTCCAATATTTGTAAACAATCTATTGTTTTGGGTTCTGATGGGGGTAGGACAGTTCAACTAAGATCATGAGGCATTTGTAAGTTTATATTCTTGAGTAAATATAATTCATTTACAAGTCCATAAATGGATGTAGCAACTGCTGATTGACCCTTTTAAATGCCATCTCTCTGACTCTCTGTCCCCCCCCCCCCCCAACCATTGCCCACTGTAATGCTCTATTCATGGTGTGGCTGGATGATATGCAGATGCATTAGAGCACATCTGTTAGCACTTATCCAGCAGCATCCTCTGCTCTGGACGCTCACTCACTCTCTGTTTCTTTGTTCCGTCTGTCTTTACTCCATCTTCACATTCCTGGATCCATCTTTCCCCGCTTTCTTTCTTTCACTATATTGCATTAATCCCTCTGGCCTGCTCTCGTTCACCAACTACTCCATCTCCCTTTCCATCAAACACACACATACGTCAGGGCTCATTCCTCACATTTCCAGACTGTATTTCTCAGGCTGACTGTTGTACTGTTCCCATTCCTCCTCAGCCCAGACAGCCATGCTCTCCTCTCCTTTTCCAGTAGTGCAGCATCCTTATATAACTATACACACACACACACACTAACTGCAAGTCTCTGAGGAGAAGACTGGCATTGTCTGCAGAGGAGCAAGCCTTGTTTTCTCTTATTAGTGGAGCTCTGTGTGTGTGTGTGCTTCACAGCATTAGGAGAAGGTGTGAGTATGCAGTGTTGACATAACATGGTTTGTTGTGTCTGCTCTTTTTCACTGGATTGATTAGCATTCCACAGCCCACTCTGATGCTGGAATGAAATAGTCGCTTTCTTTACAGCGTATGGTGTTATGAAGCTGATGATGGGTTTTAACTGTCAGTGCTAACAGAGCTGTAACTGCCGACACAGACAGGAAACTCACTGGTAACTCGGCTCCATGTCATCATCTCCCTGCCTGCCTGGGTTAATATGTTGTGGGAAAATACCAGAGTCTGGCAGCACGTCTGTAAATGGGCTGATACAGCCACCACTTCAACTCAAATTTCTGTGTGTTTTTATTTTTACAAGCCCACATTGTCTAGCAGTGTTGATGTTTGAAACAGACTCCTGGGCCTATGAGAGATGAGAAAACATAGTATTTCACCCAAAAGCTGTTATTGTTGATCCTATTTTGGTTCTGTTTCTTTGTTGTTTTTAATTAGTTTGATTCCATTTGAAAGACAGTGTTGTTGAAGGTGACGAGCCGTGGGTTCACAGGACCAGGTCTGGTTTTTGGGTGAGTGAATTACTAAATATAGGCACATTGAGTCATGGATCTGGCTCTTCTGGAATAATGGAGGGACTGGGTCACAGAGGGAGAGAGATGTACCCTTTTAGACACAACTACGAGAACATAACCAACAAAAACGGGTCACAACTCCTGCAGCTCTCTCACATGTTGGGTATGTACATAGTCCATGGTAGGCTTTGAGGGGACTCCTACTCTAGGTACACCTATAGCTCATCACTTGGCAGTAGTAGGCCTTACTGGAGACTACTTTATTACTGACCTCAACCCAGTCTCTCAGAGCATTCAGTCAGCCCACTGACACCCCTATCAGATCACAGCAAAATGACAATCTACACTACCATTTGGGGTCACTTAGAAATGTCTTTGTTTTTGAAAGAAAGTCACTTTTTTTGTCCATTTAAAATAGCATCAAATTGATCAAAAATACAGTGTAGACATTGTTAATGTTGTAAATGACTATTGTAACTGGAAACAGCTGTTTTTTTAAATGGAATATCGACATAGGCGTACAGAGGCCCATTATCAGCAACCATCACACCTGTGTTCCAATGGCACGTTGTGTTAGCTAATCCAAGTTTATCATTTTAAAAGGCTGATTGATCATTAGAAAACCCTTTTGCAATTATGTTAGCACAGCTGAAAACTGTTCTGATTAAAGAAGCAATAAAACTGGCCACCTTTAGACTAGTTGAGTATGTGGAGAATCAGCATTTGGGGGTTTGAATACAGGCACAAAATGGCCAGAAACAAAGTACTTTCTTCTGAAACTCGTCAGTCTATTCTTGTTCTGAGAAATGAAGGCTATTCCATGCGAGAAATTGAAGATCTCATACAACACTGTACTACTCCCTTCACAGAAAAGCGCAAACTGGGTCTAACCAGAATAGAAAGTGGGAGGCCCCGGTGCACAACTGAGCAAGAGGACAAGTACATTAGTGTCTAGTCATCAACTGGCAGCTTCATTAAATACTACCCGCAAGACACCAGTCTCAACATCAACAAGGAATAGGTGAGTCTTGGATGCTGGCCTTCTAGGCAGAGTTCCTCTGTCCAGTGTCTGTTATTTTGCCCATCTTAATCTTCTCTTTTTATTGGCCAGTCAGATATGGCTTTTTCTTTGCAACTCTGCCTTGAAGGCCAGCATCCCGGAGTCGACTCTTCACTGTTATCTCAAGTTGAGGGAGCGTGCAATTGGCATGCTGACCTCAGGAATGTCCACCAGAGCTGTTGACAGAGAATTTAATGATTATTTCTCTACCATAAGCCGCCTCCAACGTCGTTTTAGAAACATTTTCAGTACGTCCAACCGGCCACACAACCGCAGACCATGTGTATGGCTTTGTGTGGGCGGACCTCCACATCCGGCTTCTTCACCTGCGGGATCATGAAAGACCAGCCACCCAGACAGCTGATGAAACTGTGGGTTTGCACGACCAAAGATCATATGGGAAGCTCATCTGCGTGTTCATCGTCCTCACCAGGGTCTTGACCTGACTGCAGTTTGGTGTCGTAACCAACTTCAGTGGGAAAATGTTCACCTTCGATGGCCACTGGCAGGCGGGAGAAGTGTGCTCTTCACGGATGAATCCCGGTTTCAACTGTACCGGGCATATGGCAGACGTGGGCGAGTGGATTGCTGATGTCAACGTTGTGAACAGAGTGCCCCATGGTGGTGGAGTTATGGTATGGGCAGGCAACAGCTATGGACAATGAACACAATTGCATTTTATCGATGGCAGTTTGAATGTACAGAGATACCGTGACGAGATCCTGAGGCCCATTGTTGTGCCATTCTTCCACCGCCATCACCTCATGTTTCAGCATGATAATGCACTGCCCCATGTCGCAAGGATCTGTACACAATTCCTGGAAGCTGAAAAATGTATGTTCTTCCATGGCCTGCATACTCGGACATATCACTCATTGAGCCTGTTTTGAGAAGCTCTGGATCAACGTGTATGACGGCATGTTCCAGTTCCCGCCAATATCCAGCAACTTCGCACAGCCATTGAAGAGGAGTGGAACAACATTCCACAGGCCACAATCACCAGCCTGATCAACTTTATGCGAAGGAGTTGATTTGAATTGGTAGTAGAATGAGTTGGGATTATGCCGGTTCATTGTTTAAGCTACATGTCTAAACAAAAGACACCATTTTGTTAGATGATTACATGACCCATCAAGTTAGACAGGTGTGTATGGGGGTGATTATGGCCGTCTATTGTATTTCATGAACGTGTACATGTCTAGACAACAGTGACCAATCCACTTAGCCAGATGTGGCTGGGAGGTGGTTATAGCATTTCCTTCACATGACCCATCAATTTAGAAAAGTGTGTCTGGGTAAGCGTCATTTTAAAATATTTTTATCTGGTCACTTTCTGTTTTTGATATTTCTATTATGCAAATATGCAAGTAACCATTTCACTGTACCGTTTACATATTTTTGTATCCTGTGCATGTGACAAATAAACTCTTTACCAGAGACGGTAATGTGAAGAACATGACTTTCACCAAAGTCAGATTAGAATATAGGCCACGGACTAGATAGTGTATTTTTATTTGGAGTTTTTCCTTATTTTAGGCTACTACATTTATCACTTTTAGTCTTGGAAGTCTTTGGTTCTGTACAACACTACTTACTCTGTTTAGCACATGGCCTCACATGTGAATCCTTAAAGAGATGGGTGGTGCTAAGACTTAAGAGGGTGTGAACGATACTGAATACTGAATTGGTGTAGACAAACAGGAGCTCTCCAGTAGGCGTACCAAAACATTCAAGAGCCATTTTCTCAAAAGTGGGGTTACAAGTTTATCAACTTTCAAAGCCGAATTACTTTCCCATTGTTCCTCAACTGCAGTGTATGATATGCCACTCTCTAGCTCGGAGTCTCTACTTTTGTCCAATGTAAAAAAATAAAAATACAACTTTTCAAATTTTGCTACATAGGAGCGAATCCAGGTTGTGGGTCACATATATCAATGAATTGGCGCGGGCACTAGAACAGTGTGCAGCACCCACCCTCACTCTACTGGACTCAGAAATTAAATGTCTACTGTTTGCAGATGATCTGGTGCTTAGCACCTAGATCTTCTGCACAGATTCTGTCAGACTTGGGCCTTGACAATGAATCTCAGTAAGATAAAAAATAATGGCGTTCCAAAAAAGGTCCAGTCGCCAGGACCAGAAATACAAATTCCATCTAGACACCGTTGTCCTAGAGCACACCAAAAACCATACCTACCATGACTTAAACATCAATCAATCAAATGTATTTATAAAGCCCTTTTTACATCAGCAGATGTTACAAAGTTCTATACAGAAACCCAGCCTAAAACCCTAAACAGCAAGCAACGCAAATGTAGAAGCACGGTGGAAAAACACAGGTAACTTCCACAAGGCTGTGAATGATCTGAGACAAGGCAAGAAGGGCCTTCTATGCCATCAAAGGGAACATAAAACTCAACATCACAATTAGGATCTGGCTAAATATAATTCGATCAGAACCCTCTATGGTTGTGAGTTCTGGGGTCCACTCACTAACCAAGAATTCACAAAATGGAATAAACATCTAATTGAGACTGCATGCAGAATTCTGCAGAAATATACTTTGTGTACAACGCAAAACCTCAAACAATGCATACAGAGCAGAATTAGGACTATAACCACTAGAGGTCGACCGATTAATCGGAATGGCCGATTTTTAATTAGGGCCAATTTCAAGTTTTCATAACAAATGCACATTTGTGGCCTGCTGGAGGTCATTTTGCAGGGCTCTGGCAGTGCTCCTCCTTGCACAAAGGCGGAGGTAGCGGTCCTGCTGCTGGGTTGTTGCCCTCCTACGGCCTCCTCCACGTCTCCTGATGTACTGGCCTGTCTCCTGGTAGCGCCTCCATGCTCTGGACACTACGCTGACAGACACAGCAAATCTTCTTGCCACAGCTCGCATTGATGTGCCATCCTGGATGAGCTGCACTACCTGAGCCACTTGTGTGGGTTGTAGACTCCGTCTCATGCTACCACTAGAGTGAAAGCACCGCCAGCATTCAAAAGTGACTTAAACATCAGCCAGGAAGCATAGGAACTGAGAAGTGGTCTGTGGTCACCACCTGCAGAATCACTCCTTTATTGGGGGCGTCTTGCTAATTGCCTATAATTTCCACCTTTTGTCAATTCCATTTGCACAACAGCATGTGAAATTTATTGTATTGTCAATCAGTGTTGCTTCCTAAGTGGACAGTTTGATTTCACAGAAGTGCGATTGACTTGTAGTTACATTGTGTTGTTTAAGTGTTCCCTTTATTTTTTTGAGCAGTGTATTTTTAAACCTGCATATTTAGCTAAAAGAAATCCAGGTTAGCAGGCAATATTAACCAGGTGAAATTGTGTCACTTCTCTTGCATTCATTGCACGCAGAGCCAGGGTATATGCAACAGTTTGAGCCGCCTGGCTCATTGCGAACTAATTTGCCAGAATTTGACATAATTATGACATAACATTGAAGGTTTTGCAATGTAACAGGAATATTTAGACTGACGGATGCCACCCGTTAGGTAAAATACGTAACGGTTCCGTATTTCACTGAAAGAATAAATGTTTTGTTTTCGAGATGATAGTTTCCAGATTTGACCATATTAATGACCTAAGGCTCGTATTTCTGTGTGTTATTATGTTATAATTAAGTCTATGATTTGATAGAGCAGTCTGACTGAGCGATGGTGGGCACCAGCAGGCTCGTAAGCATTCATTCAAACAGCACTTTCCTGCGTTTTGCCAGCAGTTCTGCTGTTTATGAATTCAAGCATATCAACTCCCGATATTAGGCTGGTGTAACCGATGTGAAATGGCTAGCTAGTTAGCGGATTGCGCGCTAATAGCGTTTCAAACGTCACTCGCTCTGAGACTTGGGAGTAGTTGTTCCCCTTGCTCTGCATGGGTAACGCTGCTTCGAAGGTGGCTGTTGTCGATGTGTTCCTGGTTCGAGCCCAGGTAGCGGCGAGGAGAGGGATGGAAGCTATACTGTTACACTGGCAATACTAAAGTGCCTATAAGAACATCCAATAGTCAAAGGTATATGAAATACAAATCATATAGAGAGAGATAGTCCTATAATTCCTATAATAACTACAACCTAAAACTTCTTACCTGGAAATATTGAAGACTCATGTTAAAAGGAATCACCGGCTTTCATATGTTCTCATGTTCTGAGCAAGGAACTTAAACGTTAGCTTTCTTACATGTTACATATTGCACTTTTACTTTCTTCTCCAACACTGTTTTTGCATTATTTAAACCATATGGAACATGTTTCATTATTTATTTGAGGCTAAATTGATTTTATTGATATATTAATTTAAAATAAGTGTTCATTCAGTATTGTTGTAATTGTCATTATTACAAACACATTTAAAAAATCGGCCGATTAATCGGTAGCGGCTTTTTTTGCCCCTCCAATAACCGGTATCGGTATTGAAAAATCATAATCGGTCGACCTCTAATACCCACTAGTTATTAACAATCCAGAAAAGAGCAGTTAAATTGTATAACCACCTAAAGGAAGTGATGCCCACACATGCCACCACAAAGCTCACCCTACAGAGAGATGAACTCAGCCAGCTGGTTCTGGGGCTGGTTCACAAACAGAGCCCCAGGACCAAAACACATTTAGACACAACCAAATTCTGAAAAAGATAACTATTTGATACACTGAAAATAATCAACAACAAAAAACTAAGCAAATTGGAATGTTATCTGGCCCTAAACAGAGAGTACACAGTGGCAGAATACCTGACCACTATGCACAGACTCTGCCACAGCAGACCTGGCTCTCACTAGAAGACAGGCTATGTGCTCACTGAGCTACACTTCCTAACCTCCTGGCAAATGTATAACCACAGAGACACATTTCCCACAAAGCACGCAGACCCACAAAGAATTTGAAAACAAATCAAACATTGATCAACTTTCATATCGGTTAGGTGAAATACTGCAATGTGCAATCACAGCAGCAAGATTTGTGGTTTATCTGTTTATTTATTTTCCCTTTCAAGACAAGCTAGATAATCACTAGTTAACTACATTACTAGTTTATGTTAAGATTTGCACGTTGTTACAATCAATTTATCATCAATTTTATTTTATATAGCCCTTCGTACATCAGATAATATCTCGAAGTGCTGTACAGAAACCCAGCCTAAAACCCCAAACAGCTAGAATGCAGGTGTAGAAGCACGGTGGCTAGGAAAAACTCCCTAGAAAGGCCAAAACCTAGGAAGAAACCTAGAGAGGAACCAGGCTATGAGGGGTGGCCAGTCCTCTTCTGGCTGTGCCGGGTGGAGATTATAACAGAACTATGCCAAGATGTTCAAAAATGTTCATAAGTGACAAGCATGGTCAAATAATAATCATGAATAATTTTCAGTTGGCTTTTCATAGCTGATCATTAAGAGTTGAAAAACAACAGGTCTGGGACAGGTGGCGTTTCCATAACCGCAGGCAGAACAGCTGAAACTGGAATAGCAGCAAGGCCAGGCGGACTGGGGACAGCAAGGAGTCACCACGGGCGGCAGTCCCGACGCATGGTCCTAGGGCCCAGGTCCTCCGAGAGAAAGAAAGAGAGAAGGAGAAAATTAGAGAGAGCCAAGATTTTCAAAATGTTCATAAATGACAAGCATGGTCAAATAATAATCAGGAATAAATCTCAGTTGGCTTTTCATAGCCGATCATTAAGAGTTGAAAACAGCAGGTCTGGGACAGGTAGTGGTTCCATAACCTCAGGCAGAAGAGTTGAAACTGGAATAGCAGCAAGGCCAGGCGGACTGGGGACAGCAAGGTGTCAGCATGCCCGGTAGTCCTGACGTATGGTCCTAGGGCTCAGGTTCTCAGAGAGAAAGAGAGAACGAGAGAATTAGAGAGAGCATACTTAAATTCACACAGGACACTGGATAAGACAGGAGAAGTACTCCAGGTATAACCAACTGACCCTAGCCCCCCGACACATAAACTACTGCAGCATAAATACTGGAGGCTGAGACAGGAGCGGTATGTACAACACTGTACATAGCCAATAATAACATTTGAAATGCCTATATTCTTTTAAAACTTGAGTTGAATGTTTACTGTTGTTTATTTCCCGTTATTGTTTATTCCATTTGCTTTGACAGTGGAAACATGTTTCCCATTCCAAGAAAGCCTTTTTGAATTGAATTGAAAGCGGTGGCTCTCTCTGCCTCAGCGCCCTTCATGGTGTGAGAGGAGGAAGGAATTTAGCTTATAGTTTCTGCATGCTGTGTACCACTTTGTTTATGCTACAGCTCTGTGGTCAGTCGCAATTTGCAGACAAAAACACGACAAAGAAAGACAGATAGTGGGGGCTTGGAGAGGGAAAGAGTGGAGGGACAGGAGGGGAGTGTGAGGGCTCCCTGTGTCCGTGTGAAGGGTGTCCTGTGGTGGTCAGCTGATAGGCGATAGAGGGTGATGTGATTATCAGGTCCCTGAAGTGCGATCTATCACACATTACACTCTGCTCTGTCAAGAACCATACACACCCTCCACGGGGGAACAGCAATGCTGGGAGACAGGCTGTCTGCCGTCTCTCACTCATTCTCTCTGTCTCTCTGTCTCTCTGTCTCTCTGTCTCTCTGTCTCTCTGTCTCTCTGTCTCTCTGTCACAGAGAGACAGAGAGACAGAGAGACAGAGAGACAGAGAGACAGAGAGACAGAGAGACAGAGAGTGTGTGTGTATCCGCTGGGCTATTGAATTTGAGCCGGGTGGGAAAGAAAAAATTAAAAAGGTGAAATAGAATAAAAGAGGAAAACTAAATGTGATCAGTTTAACCTATTCAAGGTAATGTGATATAAACTAGAGGTTGACCGATTTAATCGGAATGGACGATTAATTAGGACCGATTTCAAGTTTTCATTACAATCGGTAATCGGCATTTTTGGAGACCGATTATGGCCGATTACATTGCACTCCACGAGGAGACTGCGTGGCAGGCTGACTACCTGTTATGCGAGTGCAGCAAGGAGCCAAGGTAAGGTGCTAGCTAGCATTAAACTTATCTTATAAAAAACAATCAATCTTAACATAAACTAGTAATGTAGTTAACTAGTGATTATCTAGCTTGTCTTGTGATGCATATAATCGATGCGGTGCCTATTAATTTATCATTGAGTCACAGCCTACTTAGCTAAACGGGTGATTTAACAAGCGCATTCGCAAAAGAGCACTGTCGTTGCACCAATGTGTACCTAACCATAAACATCAACGCCTTTCTTAAAATCAATACACAAGTATATATTTTTAAACCTGCATATTTAGTTAATATTGCCTGCTAACATTAAATACTTTTAATTAGGGAAATTGTGTCACTTCTCTTGCGTTCTGTGCAACAGAGTCAGGGTATATGCAGCACTTTGGGCCGCCTGACTCGTTGCAAACTGTGTGAAGACTATTTCTTCCTAACAAAGACAGCCAACTTCGCCAAACGGGGGATGATTTAACAAAAGCGCATTTGCGAAAAAAGCACAATCATTGCACGAATGTACCTAACCATAAACATCAATGCCTTTCTTAAAATCAATACACAGAAGTATACATTTTTTTAACCTGCATATTTAGTTAAAATAAATTAATGTTAGCAGGCAATATTAACTAGGCAAATTGTGTCACTTCTCTTGCGTTCATTGCACGCAGAGTCAGGGTATATGCAAAAGTTTGGGCCACCTGGCTCGTTGCGAATTCATTTGCCTGAATTTTACATAATTATGACATAACATTGAAGGTTGTGCAATGTAACAGCAATATTTAGGCTTATAGATGCCACCTGTTAGATAAAATGCGGAACGGTTCCGTATTTCACTGAAAGAATAAACGTTTTGTTTTCTAAATGATAGTTTCCAGATTTCACCATATTAATGACCTAAGGCTCGTATTTCTGTGTGTTATTATATTATAATTAAGTCTATGGTTTCATAGAGCAGTCTGACTGAGCGTTGGTAGGCAGCAGCATGCTCGTAAGCATTCATTCAAACAGCACTTTCCTGTGTTTGCCATCAGCTCTTCGCAATGCTTGAAGCACAGCGCTGTTTATGACTTCAAGCCTATCAACTCCTGATATTAGGCTGGCAATGCTAAAGTACCTATTAGAACATCCAATAGTCAAAGGTATGTGAAATACAAATGGTATAGAGAGAAATAGTCCTATAATAACTACAACCTAAAACTTCTTACCTGGGAATATTGAAGACTCCTGTTAAAAGGAACCACCAGCTTTCATATGTTCTCATGTTCTGAGCAAGGAACTTAAACGTTAGCTTTTTTACATGGCACATATTGCACTTTTACTTTCTTCTCCAACACTGTTTTTGCATTATTTAAACCAAATTGAACACGTTTCATTATTTATTTGAGACTAAATTTACTTTATTGATGTATTATATTAAGTTAAAATAAGTGTTCATTGTTCATTCAGAATTGTTGTAATTGTCATTATTACAAATATATATATAAATCGGCTGATTTAATCAGTATCGGCTTTTTTGGTCCTCCAATAATTGGTATCGGCGTTGAAAAATCATAATCGGTCGACTTCTAATATAAACAACAACCTATTTAATTTATTTAACCATGCCAGTAAGTTGAGAATCAGTCCTCAATAGCAATATAAAGAAACAAGGAAACAAGCATGATAAATACACTAAACAAAACTATAAATGCAACATTCAAACATTTTACTGAGGTACAGTTCATATACGGAAATCAGTCAATTGAAATAAATTCAATAGGCTCTAATCTATGGATTGCCCATAACAGATATGCATCTGTTAGTCACAGAAAAATATGCATCGATTGGTCACCTTAAAAAATAATAATCTGAAAACCAGTTAGTATCTGGTGTAACCACCATTTGCCTCATTCAGCATGGCACATCTCCTTCACATAGAGTTGATCAGGCTGTTGGTTGTGTCCTGTGGAATGTTGTTCCACTCTTCAATGGCTGTGTGAAATTCCAGTAAATTGGCGGAAACTGGAACACGCTATCATACATGTAGATCCAGAGCATCCCAAACATGCTCAATGGGTGACCTGTCTGAGTATGCAGGCCATGGAAGAACTGGGACATTTTCAGCTTCCAGGAATTGTGTACAGATCATTGCGACATGGGGCAGTGCATTATCATGATGAAACATGAGGTGATGGCGGTGGAGGAATGGCACAACAATGGGCCTCAGGATCTCGTCACGGTATCTCTGTGCATTCAAATTGCCATCAATAAAATGCAATTGTGTTCATTGTCCGTAGCTGTTGCCTGCCCATACCATAACCCCACCTCCACCATGGGGCACTCTGTTCACAACGTTGCCATCAGCAAACCACTTGCCCACACGTATGCTTAATGCCCGGTACAGTTGAAACCGGGATTCATCCGTGAAGTGCATACTTCTCCCGCATGCCAGTGGCCATCGAAGGTGAACATTTTCCCACTGCAGTTGGTTTCGACACCGAACTGCAGTCAGGTCAAGACCCTGGTGAGGACGATGAACACGCAGATGAGCTTCCCATATGATCTTTGGTCGTGCAAACCCACAGTTTCATCAGCTGTCTGGGTGGCTGGTCTTTCATGATCCTGCAGGTGAAGAAGCCAGATGTGGAGGTCCTGGGCTGGCATGGTTTTACACGTGCTCTGCGGTTGTGTGGCATGTTGGACAAGCTGCCAAATTCTCTAAAGCGACGGCGGCAGCTTACGGTTGAAAAATTTACATTAAATTCTCTGTCAATAGCGCTGACTGCAGACATTTCTGCAGTGAGCATGCCAATTGCACACTTCCTCATCTTGAGACATCGATGGCATGTTGTGACAAAACTGTACATTTTTGTGGCCTTTTATTGTCCCCAGCACAAGGTGCACCTGTGTAATGACCATGCTGTTTAATCAGCTTCTTGATAGTCCATCCACCTGACAGGTGTGGCATATCTTGGCAAAGGAGAAATGCTGACTAACAGGAATGTGAAGAAATTTGTGCACAACATTTGAGAGAAATAAGCTTTTTGTGATTATGGAAAATTTCTGGGATCTTTTGTTTCAGCTCATGAAACATGGGACCAACACTTTACATGTTGCGTTTATATTTTTGTTCAGTGTATAATGATACTACAGCAGTATTGGTATACTGTAGTGACTCTATATGACCTGGATTGACTGTGTGGAACTTTAAAACCAAATAATTAGGTTTTAGAATGGACATCGAACCTTATGATTGCCAATCTTTTGGTTTCTGTACCCCGAATCACATTTAGCTCTGTCCGGAGCAGCCACAAAGTTCTTCCTTGTGTGCATTTTACCAGTCTTCCCAAGTACCCTGTCTAGATACCCCAGGTTGGGTACTACTGTCTTAGTGTACCTGTGTGGTCCTCAAAAGGATACCGACTGCTACCCATGATTGTGCACACCATGACGCCAATCTCCAATTTAGTCTCCGGCCCAAGTGCTTGTGTTACGTTGTTCAGCTTATGTTATCAGCGTGTGATGTAAGCTCTTCACATGGTGAAGTCATTTTTGACCGCAACTGAACTGGTTGTTCCTTTTTTCCCAGCACCCTCATTAATAAGTAATGCTGTTGTCTTCTATTCAAAGTGGTACAGGGCTCAAGTTCACCTCTGGTATTGATCTGTTGTGAAACTACATACTGAATTAGACAGAAAAAGGTGCCTCTTCAATGCCTCCCTATGTCTGGGAAGCAGTGTGTGTCCAATTACAGGAAGTGTTGTGTTTTCAGTCCTGCTCGGTCCTGTCCTCAACTTTCTCTTGAGGAAAGGGCTCAGTGGATGAAGCCTGCTGTGTAAGTCAATGAGCACCTGTCCTTTTCCTGCTCTGAGTGTGACTGTGAACTGAGGAATAGCATCGTAACAGGAACTCTTCAGTAATCAGCCACTAGTATATCTATCACCACTTGTTACTGCAGCTCGTCATTCCATGCATCATGTCTGTCTGTCTGCCATATTTAGCAGTGCAGGCCCTGGTCAGATGTGGCATTGCTGCAGAGACTGAGAGACTGGCATCCTCTAGGCGGAAGCATGCCAACTTCAAAGGCTTTCATTACCGAAACCAGGCAGGATATGTCTCTTCTGCTGTGCGTGCCAGAGACCTAGCGATAGGCTAGCCAGTAAATGTCAGAGGATGTTTCTAAAGCCAGTGGCCGTGCTAAACTCCTGCTCCTCTCCCAGTGTGTGTATGATGGAGAGGAATATAATGAGGATTCACTGACATTTAAGGATTTTATTGGCTGCTGGACCCTATTGGCTACTGGACTCTATATGATTATTTTGAGGGTTTCCGTCAATGCTGCTGAGAAATCAAACAATCCATGTTCATGTGTGAGTGCATGTTGTGTGTTGTTGACAAATGCATTCAATCAGGAAGGCTCTACTTATAGTTCACAGCTCTCCTCACCATCGTTCTCCATCCTCCCACCCTTCTATCCCTCTATTCTCTCCTGCCCACGCTGGCAGACAGACCATCATGTTACAGGCGGGGCGGAGGAGAGGCACAGCAGTGGAACCGGGGTTATAGTCTCACCACAGTACTCGTGTATGCCTGTCAAGACATGTCTTTAGCCCTCAGAGGATGTGCTCCAAACTGTTTCTTTCTCAGTCACATGGTGTGACTGGGCATGAATCACTGTCTTATACAGAACAGCCCAAAGTAGATTGACTGACACAGTTTTCTATCAAGATATAACTCCCAATGATGAACGTTGTCTCTTTGCTCCTGCATAATATTGGCAACATTTGAGTTAGTATTTTGTAGCTAGATACGGTTCTAGAGTCTGACTGACTGATAGCTGCTCTGGTAGAGGAGGAGAGGGAGAGAGTTGAGTAACTGCCAAGAAAGACTGCCTCAGTTAGTGAGGACGTGGAACCGGTCTCGCTGAACCAGAGTAAGGACGTGGAACCGGTCTCGCTGAACCAGAGTGAGGAACTGCTTGCCACACACACGGATTCAATACAAACTTTCTCAATAGAGAGTGCCTCAAGTCCTTATCAAATGAGTGGTAATCTCACTTAAAACATCTGATCAGTAAGGCTTTAAAACACAGCCTACGTTACTGTGTTCCGCTACATTACTGCCACATTAATACTGGGGCTGGGAATTGGAAGGTACCACGAAATGTATGTGCCGATATGTATTGCGTATCTCACGATTTTATATATATATATTGCTATGCAATACTGGGATTTGCGATTTTATGTTCTAAACATTGCTCACTATATGTTTGCTGTAGAGGGATCAGAGAGAACATGAGAATGAGTTTTGATCAGTCATGGAAATAAAATATCTGAAAAAATGTTGGCTCACTATTTTAAAAGATGGAGAACAAGTTACGCTACCGATACTTGGAGTACGCTATGGCACTTTTTTTTCTCCCCCAACACTAATTGCTACATTGGCCCCATTGTTTGAACCTGAACAATGACCGGTTGGAGCGGAGTGTGAGAATAAAGGAGGTTCTAAAGCCCTCCACTTGATCTGATCTGTGTAAGTGGGCTTGTGGAGTTCTTTACAGCCACCCTCCATTAATCCATTGTAGCTCCTCTCTAAAGCACTCGGAGGTGGTTATTAACTCACAGGGAGATGGGGAGAGAGTGAGGGGAGAGGTGCTGATAAGAGGGGTGTGTGTGTGAATGGTAGGAGCTCTCTGTCATTCACAGCAGTCTCTTTTCTCTCAGCGTCAGTGTAGGGGTAGGATATAGCAGTGTGTCACAATATCCATCGACTGACTTCCCCCATGGTGAAATGTGGATTCAGAATTCAACCAGGATTTCTTCTCAATTCACTGTCAGAATTCTCCAAGGTTCCGTTGCCAGGGGTTACCATGTGTTCTGTGCATTGTGTGGTTTCACACTTGATGTCTTCATACGTTGTCTGTACATCTCTATATGTGCTAACATCAAACAGTATGTTCATGATGTCCTTGGAAGTAGAAGTCTGACTGTTTAGGTAGGAAGTAATGTTCTGGTTTCACAAAGCATCTCTGGGATGTAATGAAATCCCATGCACAATTTCAATGGACCCACAGGTCTGTTCTTCCAGTGTGAATGTGGTCTTTAATTGAACATCCACAATTCCACCATTTGTCTCACATCAGAAAGCGACAGCCAACTGCACTGATCTGTCTAACTCGCAAACAGTCATGGGATAGCTAAAAAGAAGTTGGGCAACAATATGCTTTCTTAACATTCAAAACTGTTTCCAAGGTGACATAGTCCACTGAGAACCCCGTTTCATCCTCCAGTCAGAGTTAATCTTACCAAAAACCATAAACCTTTCGCTTATATTGATGATTTTTTATTTTCATGAGCAAGTCTTTACTGCCTAATTCTACATCTAGCTAAGGTGTTTTGTGGTGGTAGAATCGGTATTTATTCAATTCAAAATGTGCACGTAAATGTCTGCTTGCTGGCTGAACCAGTCTCAAATCAATCCATATGAAATGAAAAGCAGGAATGCTAACATTGTCAGTTCACACATTCCATACAGAATACTCCCTCTAGCTAGCTAGCTATTGTAGTGAAGTTCTAGCTAATGCACAAATTAGTTTTCATGAAATCTGGCAGTCGGATACATGCTGATATCTGAGAACCGTCTCATAGCTTTGGTGCCGTACAAATTCATCAACAACCGGGCAAACTAGCTACCGTATGGCCATTCAAACAAGCTTGCAATAGGGTGTTGGTTGGAGCAAGTTTGCTCAAGTGATCAAGCATGGTTTGCCATAGCAGCCAGTGCGTCATAGCTACCGACAGTGGAGTGATTTTCAGAATTAGGAACTAGTGTTAGGCGGATACGCAATTTTTTATTTCTTTTTTAGATGAGTTCCACGTCCTACAAGACAGATTGGTCTCTGCAATTCGGGATCCTTGGGACATCCCTAACTCATTGAAGTTGACATTTAAAATAGGTAAGGGTAAAGGTAGGGACGTCCCAAGGATTCTGGATAGCACTGACCAGGACAGATCATTTACATTTACATTTAAGTCATTTAGCAGACGCTCTTATCCAGAGCGACTTACAAGTACATACATTCATACTTTTTTTGTACTGGTCCCCCGTGGGAATCGAACCCACAACCCTGGCGTTGCAAGCGCCATGCTCTACCAACTGAGCCACACGGGACCCAGATCCGTTGAGGGTTGAGTGACACCACCTGACGTGACAATGTGCCCAGTATAGTTTATTAATTAGCTTATGTTTTGATAATAAAATTAATTAGCTGAACAACCATATTGAATACGATGAAGTCGACCTGGATGAAGTCGACCTGTAAGTCGATGAACTCTGTACTTGCATGATGTTACTGCCAGGTCCACACCATGGCTATTAACTCTCACCCCATTCCCACTCCATTACCCAATTATTACAGTAAGATGGAACCATACTATGCGGTTTCCCCCAAAGCACCAGCACTACCCTTTCAGTATGTGAACCCTTTGGAATTACCTGGATTTCTGCATAAATGTTACATAACATTTTATCTGATCTTCATCTAAGTCACAACAATAGACAGTGTGCTTAAACTAATAACACATGTTATTGTATTTTTCTTGTCTATATTGAATACATAATTTAAACATTCACAGTGTAGGTTGGGGAAAGTATGTGACCCCAAGGCTAATGACTTGTAGAAAAGCGAGTCAGGAGTTGACTAACCTGGAGTTGAATCAATAAGACGAGATTGGAGATTTTGGTTAGAGCTACCCTGCCCCATAAATAAAAACACTCACAAAATTTGAGTTTGCTATTTACAAGAAGCATTGCCTGAACCATGCCTCGAACAAAAGAGATCTCAGAATACCTAAGATTAAGATTTGTTTCCTTGCATGAAGCTGGAAAGGGCTACAATAGTATCTCTAAAAGTCAGTCCACGGTAAGACAAATTGTCTATAAATGGAGAAATTTCAGCACTGTAGCTACTCTCCCTAGGAGTGGCCGTCCTGCAAAGATGACTGCAAGAGCACCGTGCAGAATGCTCAATGAGGTTAAGAAGAATTGTAGAGTGTCCGCTAAAGACTTACAGAAATATCTGGAAGATGCTAACATCTTTGTTGAAGGGTCTACGATACGTAAAACACTAAACAAGAATGGTGTTCATGGGAGGACACCATGGAAGAAGCCACTGCTGTCCCAAAAAAACATTGTTGCTTGTCTGAAGTTCGCAAAAGAGCACCTAGATGTTCCACAGCGCTACTGGCAACATATTCTGTGGACAGATGAAACTAAAGTTGTTGTTTGGAAGGAACACACAACACTATGTGTGGAGAAAAAAAGGCACTGCACACCAACTTCAAAACCTCATCCCAACTCTAATGTATGGTGGAGGGAGCATCATGGTTTGGTGCTGCTTTGCTGCGTCAGGACCTGGACAGCTTGCTGTCATCAACAGAAAAAGGAATTCCCAAGTTTATCAAGACATTTTGCATGCAAATGTAAGGCTATATGTCCAATTGAAGCTCAACAGAAGTTAGGTTATGCAACAGGACAACAACCCAAAAGACAGAAGTAAATCAACAACAGAATGGCAGAGGACAATACACCTTCTGGAGTGGCCCAGTCAGTCCTGTCCTCAACCCGATTTGAGATGCTGTGGCATGACCTCGAGAGTGGTTCACACCAGGCATCCCAATAATATTGTGGAACTGAAACAGTCTTGTAAAGAGGAATTGTCCAAAATTCCTCCTGACCATTGTGCAGATCTGATTCGCAACCACAGAAAACATTTGGTTGAGGTTATTGCTGCCAAAGGAGGGTCAACTTGTTATTAAATCCAAGGGTTTACATACTTTTCCCACCCTGCACTGTGAATGTTTACACTGTGTTCAATAAAGACATGAACAATTATAATTGTGTGTGTTATTAGTTTAAGCAGACTGTTTGTCTATTGTTGTGACTTAGGTGAAGATACAATTATGACCAATTTATGCAGAAATCCAGGTCATTCTAAAGGGTTCACATAATTTTTCTTCCCACTGTAACTGTAATTTCCCTAACCCCTGTTTAAGGATTTATTTAACCTGACAGACTTGGATAGGTCTCCACCAATACACTTTCACCAGTCCTGTAACTTGATATCAGTTAGGATCTAGGCCTATAATGTTGAGAAAGGGAAGGAGGAATATAGGCCTAAAAGTTATGTCCTCTGAGAAGCGTTGCGAGGTGTGCTTCTGGCTAAAGCCTAGATTGATGGTCTCTGTGGGCTAGACACTCCCTTTCCCTTACCCCTTGTCACGTCCTTAAACCTGATGCTCTTCTCTGGGAACAAATAGAAACCAGTTCCTCAGAAATGAACTGAAACACATTGGAAACACTAAGCAGAACAGGGTGGAATGGAATCTCAGGATGTTTTCATCGTAGTCAGCCGGGAGCAGGACGCTCACTGAACCCTTTAGGACACACTGTCATCTTAGGGCTGAGTAATGATTTCAAAACAGTCCAGAAAGAAAGCCTTTTGCACAAAAATAACTCAGCCCTACTTTACTGAAGTGGAAATACAGCTCTGTAAAGTTCATCTTGTTTAATTGTATTCCTTTTCACCTTGTAATCCCGTCATGGGGGGAAAAAAAGCACATCTTATCCTTTTAATTTCACAATGGCGGTTGGCTATTACAGTGGTTGACACGCACGAGCACACATGACAATCTGTGGCCCAGAGTTACTAGGGGAAGTAGCAAGGGTGTGTGCCTGCGGCGATAGGAAGTGAGTGTTTGTGATGTCATAGTAAATGCTCAGTGTTATCATTAGGAAACCTGCTCTTTTTTACCCACTGAAGAGGAAAGTTTCCTTCAACTAACAGTTTAAATAACTGCCAAAGCCTCGATATCCAGGACAGGAGTTATGTTATGCAACCAGAAAACATACCACACACACAACATTTTAATAAAAACCCACCATACATAATATTTTGATAGGCTATTTCTGCATTTGAATGTGTATTGACTCTATGTTCAGCCAGCGAAGGCTTCCTCTGGAAGGTTTCCTGTCTCTGGTCTTTCTCATTTTTTTTGTTGGCCTGTCTTGAGGATTATGATCAAACCTGACTGGGAGATAAAAGGGCTCTGATGAGGCCTTTTGGATGGAGCCTCATGGCCCATAAATAGAGATGCTGCTGCTGGCATAGTAATTGCAGCCAGTTGAATTTACCAAATGGTACCAGACAAAGGAAACCATAAGTTGTCGAGCAATTAGTGGCCTGGGTAGGCCTCTGCTGTTACCGACGGCCCCTGTCTACTGTATGCCTCTGCATACTGGGGACACACACACTCACAGACCACTGTACAGTATGCCTGTATCTGAGAGGCAGAGTGAGTACTTACTCAGGGATAGTGTGTCTGGATGTGCTCTCCTAGTCTCCCTGTGGGACTCATGGGCCTCATTACCTCTCATCATGCAGACGTACAGGAACCAACAGCATCTGCCTGGGAAGTCCTGTACAGAGAATGGATGCTCCTCAATAGTCATAAATTACAGGGCTTCTTCTTGTCCCCTTTCCCATATCTGCAATGATATAAATGGTGCATTCATGCAGTCTCCTTTAAAGTAGTCTCTAATGTGAGGATTTAAGTCGATGCCAACTGCTAAGGGCACACAACTCCAAACTAACACACTTATCAAGACTGACAGTCTTACGGGGGTGAGACAGTTGCCATGGTGACAGAGAAGCCTGAGTGGTGTGATGTCCTGGAGCCCCCTGAAGAGAGAACAGTCTGACTTGTGTGTGGCTGACACACACACAGCCTGAAAGATGATGGAGGATGGCTTGTCAAGATAAGATGGGGCCTGGAATGTTTTGCTGGTTATTCATATTTTGCTCCCCAGGGGTGTGAAAGTAATGCAGGAAAATCGAGATCACAAATATCACCTATTATTATCCCATTACTTGTTTGTGATGTCGACTTGACTTTCAGAAATCAGAAGTAAGCACTCGTCTGTACAGGCTACCCTTCTCTTTGTTCATAGTTTTTGTTCATAGTTTTAAGTCCAGTCTTTCTCAAGAGTATTGGCTCAGCCAATGTCTCAGGTCATGGTCTTATTAAACCTGCGGTCAGTGTTCTTTTTTGTTGTCTGTGAGTGAAGGTCCATCTGCTAATGCCCTGTTCTCATCCTCTCCCTATCACCTCCCTATCCCTGCAGGATAGCAATTACATTTTCTTTCTACCCCGTCGAGATGGGGCTGGCTGGACGCTTTGGCCGACATTGAATCCCCCTTCAGTCTCTGCTCTGTCTCTGTGTGCTGGTTAAGCTGTACCACTGCCCTCCCTAATCAACCCCTTTTATCACTACCCTCTTCGTTCCAACTCCATCCTCTCTGTCTCAGACAGAAAAACTACTGTTAGGCCTAGATCCAATCTATGAAATATGGAATGTTCTGGCTAGGATCACACCATATACAAACACACCTCGTCAGCAGAAAAAGCGTTCCTCTTAGAGGTGTCTGAAGTGTGAACATAAACTCATTGTTGTGACAGAGTGGAGAAGGAGCATATCAGTGGGTGATTTAGAGGCTTGTTTTCACAGAAGTTGAGAGAAATTAGTTGGGATTCTTTCCTTATAAAGGTGGTTCAACTTGTTTAGCCTACCTGCTGTCAGCAGATCTGGCTCTATATGAGGCCTGAGGATACAGGTGCCCTGGGCCCGTATCCACAAAGCATTTCAGAGTAGGATCTGTCCATAATCATATTTATTATGATCTATGTAAAAGGCAAAACTGATCATAGATCAGCACTCCTACTCTGAGACACTTAGTGGATACGGGCCCTGGTCATGACCTTTAACCTCACTAGCTATTGAGATCCATCTATTTAGAGCTTTCAGTATTTGCCTGGGTGTGTTTGTGATTTTAGATGTGTTCTTTTAGACGAGAGAAGCAGGTGAACGTTTATTTCACAGTCAATAGTACAATAGAAAAGGATTAGGCTACACTCAATGTTATTCCTCTTTGTTTGTCTGTTAATCTTTCGGTTTACAGTACATCTTGATACAGTTGTAGCCAGACAGTGTTTTACAGTTGATGCTGGTGGTTAGGCTTGGGAATTGCCAGGGACCTCACGATACAATATTATCGCGACACGTGCTGATACGATATGTATTGTGATTCTCACAGTTCTATATGTATTTCGATTCGATACTGCGATTTTTTTATTGCAATTTGAAGTTCCAAACCAGAGTTATTTTCTGGCTTAAAACGGGGCTTAAGTGTTGCGTGGCAATAAGTGTTGTCGGCCATTGGTTTTAAAGCTAATTTCCTTCAATTGTACACATTTTGCCATGCAGCTGAGAGAAAATGTTGCCGTTTTAAACGTGAAAAGGTGCTTAGGCAGACTGCCCAAGGATTGAGAAAATGTGTTTTGATCAGGGAAATAAAAACGCTTAAAACATATTTGTTCACTATTTCAAAAGAAGATGGAGAACAAGCTATAGGATGAAAATACTGGATTTTGCCGCAGGTACAGCCGACTTGCGCTAGCTAACGCTACCTACAGTAGCAAAAATATATATATATACTTGGAGTCAAATATCGCTATAATATCGTCCCAAAATGATATTGCGATATGTAACTGTATAGATTTTTCCCCCATCACTGCTGTGGTCCAGCTGAGTGAAATGAGTGACTTATGTTTGTTAGAAGCAGCAGCAGTAGTCTAGGCTCCATGCCCAGTCAGTCCATGAACATTTCATTAGCTGTTCATCACAGACGGGGGCTTGAAGAGCACATCAGGGAGAGCTAGGGAGCTGTTAAATGTATGTGAGGCTAGATGTGATTTTTCTACAGTTATTATGCTGTGACGCTTCTCATTTTAGAGGCAGCTTGATGTCCTTGATTGGCATTTATGGACATGTTTTCATAGACGTCAACACAATAAAAATAAACGATGATGAGGGGTCCCTCTATTGAGCCAAGTACATTATACAGTATGAAAAGCATGCAGTTCAGTTCAGCAACATCACCCGACCTTTCTACTCTCTGTTGGAAGCTCTGTTTGACGGATGTAGAGTTGTTACTTCTCCTCCCACTCATTCACCTACCTCCTGGTTGACTCTATCCCTTGTTATGAATGCAGGAGGAGAGGATGGAGGGAGTGCATTGATCACGCTGAACATGGGCTGAAAAGAGGGCTCCTATTGAGTTGTGCACACACACCACTCCAGCTTGGCCACTGTGTTTTAGAGGCACACAATGATCCACCCACACACACTCTTTCCCACACACACTACCACACGAGAGAGGGCTTCAGAAACGAGCATGGCAGTTATGCCTTTCGTGCGTTGCCTATGTTCATACAGGGCGTTCACTCACGACTCTAGAATGTAGAGAAAACGGGGCAATTCAAGAGGGTGCTACGAAATGAATGTCCAAACGTTGTTTTCTTTGCCTTATGTCATTATATATCACATACAATGAATCATTACATTCTTCTCTACAGTATTATAACCTTAATATAGTGGTATTTGACAGTGTTGATGAAATAACGTTAATTTGCTGTGACCATTGCTAGTTTAGGCCACGCCTCTCTTGGTTGTATTTCTTCCATATTTGGCTTTGGGATGTGGTACAGTACAAGCTTTACGCATGTTGGATCAATCAAAAATCAATTTGATATCCACGTCATTTTCATCTCCAGATCCTTGGCTATATTGGCGATCAATCCACGTTGAGGGGCTGTTTTCTATGGCGATTTAAAGGGAAATACTCAAAATACACAATGAAAATAGGAAGAGATTGTCTTCTCGGAGGGTGGATATTGAAATTTGTAAATAAATATATATACATTTTTTTTATTCTGCGGATTTCATTTAGTAAAAGCCCATGTTTTCACTCAGAAACCAGCAGCCACAAGTTAGCTTGTCAGTTGCCATTCGAAGTAAGCCCGTGATGACATTCCTTTCACTCTAAACATGCTACATTTTTCAAGTAAATCGTCAAACTTTTGAACCATATATGGTAGATGCGTGGGGTTTGGACTATTGTTTTCCTGACGCAACTCTCTGTTGAATGAACATATTTCTCTAAATTTAAATGAAATAATCATTTTATGGGTGATAACCCTACATCATATTTTTTTACCTAATCATCCACACAGTAATTTCTCTTATTGTGGTCATCCTCCCTGCTGCCAAGCCGTTTTACTACATTTACCACTGTGAGGGATTTTATTAAAGCATTTAATTCTGTTGAGAAAATAACCTGTTTGACTTGCCAAGTTGTTTCCTCCAGCTGAGACATTTATTGTGAGCGGAGTGCAGAGTGAAGGCCATGTTGTTCTGAGCAGGTCAGAATAGATCAGTCACAGTGTGATGTCAAGACAGCAGGCGCTGAACAGTTAGCTGGCTGATTCTCTTTCTGCTTTCAGAGCCAGACATGAATTTAGTAATGAACCAACATTTTTAAAAGGCTTTTCATTTTACTGTTCACATGACCAATACACTACTAACAAATAGGTCTAGTTTATTGTGACTGTTCCATTTTGACTTCACTTTGGTTCCTGTAGAGGCTTGTATGGACGGAGACCCTGTTCTGCTCTACAGTGCCAGCTTTGTGCAGGATTGTAGTACCCTCCTCCCATACACTATGTGTTGGAACTAGCCAACTCTTCAATAGCCTGAATGAGGCTAGGATTGAAGTGTATTGTTTGCCAAAAGTAGCAGACTGCAATTTAATTTCCCAGTCATTTAAGTCTGATTCTCCCTGACAGATGTAGCCAACGGCTCCAGTTCGGGGTACCGGCCGCCCCCCAGGACGAAAGAGGTGGTCATCAATGGGCAGACGGTCAAGCTCAAGTACTGCTTCACCTGTAAGATCTTCAGACCACCGCGTGCCTCTCACTGCAGCCTTTGTGACAACTGTGTCGGTGAGTCACTGTGTGGGCCACACATGCTGGGAGGGTGGGTGGACTGAAGGTGAAGTGTGTGTGTGTATGTATGTACTCCTGTGTGTGCAAATGTGTTTGCCTATGTGTGCAGATATTTTTCTACGTCTCAATTTGTGTTTGTTTTCTGCATGTTTGTGTGCTCTGTATATACATGTAGCTAAAAGCTATGTCATGTCACGGGGAGTAACATTCCTCCTTAGGAATGTTAAGACTATTGACTTCTATGGTGTTCGACAGATGAAGCATTGGTCTTCCAGCCTTCTCTCCAGGCCCACCTGAGACTGTGATCACTGCTCAGCCTCCACAGAGCCACAGCCTCCCTCTTGTTGTGTTCTCCTGTTCTTTTCCCAGAGTCCCCATTTGGCTAAGGATTTATGGGCTCATTAACACTGAGCAGAGAAAGATGGGTGACACAACTGTCATTATGAAATCTGGAGCCCCCCCCTTGTTTCATAACTCACTCTGAATCACCTCACCCCCTCAGGCATGTTCTGTTGTGGGGAGATTGGAGCTTTTACAACACTCAGAGGGACATTGTTTTCACTGAACAACTTTCTCCCATCCTCCTCCATCTCCCTTTCTCCACCCTCATCCCCCCCCCCCCCCACCTGCAGTGCAGCCTGTCTGTCCCTCTCTCCCTATCTTTTTGTAGTGGAAAAGCAGGCCACTCCCTGAAGCAGTAGAGGAAGAAGCGGGAGGATTTGCTTCTCTCTTCCACACAAGCAGTGAGCATGCTCTCTCTAGGCTTCTCACTGACTGGCTTGTCTGAGATTCTGTGATTGACCTAGGGCTTATCTCAACCTGTTCGAAATGAGTCAAATAAAATGGTATTGGTCACGTACATATACTTAGCAAATGTACTTAGCAGATGTTATTGCGGGTGTTGCAAAATGCTTATGTTCCTAGTTCCAGTCTGGAATATACACTACCGTTCCAAATTTTGTCCATGAAAATAACATCAAATTGATCAGAAATACAGTGTAGACATTGTTAATGTTGTAAATGACTATTGTAGCTGGAAACGGCTAATTTTTTTTATGGAATATCTACATAGGCGTACAGAGGCCCATTATCAGCAACCATCACTCCTGTGTTCCAATGGCACGTTGTGTTAGCTAATCCAAGTTGATCATTTTAAAAGGCTAATTGATCATTAGAAAACCCTTTTGCAATTATGTTAGCACAGCCTAAAACTGTTGTCCTGATTTAAAGAATCAATAAAACTGGCCTTCTTTAGACTAGTTGAGTATCTGGAGCATCAGCATTTGTGGGTTCAATTACAGGTTCAAAATGGCCAGAAACAAAGTACTTTCTTCTGAAACTCGTCGGTCTATTTTTGTTTTGAGAAATGAAGGCTATTCCATGTGAGAAATTGCCAAGAAACTGAAGATCTTGTACCTGTGTACTACTTCCTTCACAGAACAGGGCAAACTGACTCTAACCAGAATAGAAAGAGGAGTGGGAGGCCCCGGTGCACAACTGAGCAAGAGAACACGTACATTAGAGTGTCTAGTTTGAGAAACGGAGGCCTCACAAGTCCTCAACTGGCAGCTTCATTAAATAGTACCCGCAAAACACCAGTCTCAACAAGCTGTTGACGTTGTGGGAAAGGTTATTTTCCTGGTACCACTCCACCGCCACGCAGTCATGGGTTAACAGGAAGTACTGGATGGGGCTGAGCACGCACCCTTGAAGGGCACCTGTGTTGAAGATCAGTGTAGCGGAGGTGTAGTTGCCTACCTTCACTACATGGGGACGGCCCGTCAGGAAGTCCAGGACCCAGTTGTACAGGGCCCTGAGCCTAGTGTTGAGCTTGGAGGGCATTATGGTGTTGAAGGCTGAGCTGTAGTCAATGAACAGCATTCTTGCATACACTACTGGTCAGAGGTTTTAGAACACCTATTCATTAAAGTGTTTTTCTTTATTTTTACTGTTTTCTACATTGTAGAATAATAGTGAAGACATCAAAACTATGAAATCACGTAGTAACCAAAAAAGTGTTAAACAAATCAAAATATATTGAGAGATTTGTCAAATAGCCATCCTTTGCCTTGATGACAGCTTTTCACACTCTTCACCTGGAAGGCTTTTCCAACAGTCTTGAAGGAGTTCACACATGTACTGAACATTTGTTGGCTGCTTTTCCTTCACTCTGCGGTCCTACTCATCCCAAACCATATTAATTTGGTTGAGGCCAGGTCATCTGATGTAGCACTCCATCACTCTCCTTGGTCAAATAGCCCTTACACAGCCTGGAGGTGTGTTGGGTCATTGTCCTGTTGAAAAACAAATGATAGTCTCACTAAGCCCAAACCAGATGGGATGGCGTATCGCTGCAGAATTCACCCACACCGCATCTCACAAAGACTGGTTGGAACGAAAACTTTCCAATTTGGACTCCAGACCAAAGGACACATTTCCACCAGTCTAATGTTCATTGCTCATGTTTCTTGGCCCAAGCTAGTCTCTTATTATTATTTGTGTCCTTTAGTAGTGGTTTCTTTGCAGCAATTTGTGCATAAAGGCCTGCTTCACACAGTATCCTCTGAACAATTGATGTTAAGATGTGTCTGTTACTGCATTTATTTGGGCTGCAATTTCTGAGGCTGGTAACTCTAATGAACTTATTCTCTAGAGTAGAGGTAACTCTGGGTCTTCCTTTCCTGTGGCGGTCCTCATGAGAGCCAGTTTCATCATAGCGCTTGATGATCTTTGCGACTGCACTTGAAGAATCTTTCTGGATTGACTGACCTTCATGTCTTAACCTCTACCGAGCACCTACCCCGGGTCCGGGAGCACCCCCCACCCCCCCACACTGATTAGCATCGCTAGCATAGCGTCACAATTAAATAGTAGCATCTAAATATCATTAAATCACAAGTCCAAGACACCTAATGAAAGATACAGATCCTGTGAATAAAGCCACCATTTCAGATTTTTAAAATGTTTTACAGGGAAGACACAATATGTAAATCTATTAGCTAAACACGTTAGCAAAAATCACCATTTTTCTTGTCCACCATTTTCTCTCAACACCAGTAGCTATCACCAATTCGGCTAAACTAAGATATTGATAGCCCCTAACCAAGAAAAAA
Source organism: Salvelinus fontinalis (assembly GCF_029448725.1). Taxonomy (NCBI): domain Eukaryota; kingdom Metazoa; phylum Chordata; class Actinopteri; order Salmoniformes; family Salmonidae; genus Salvelinus; species Salvelinus fontinalis. The sequence goes on along the minus strand of NC_074679.1, from coordinate 20,677,061 downwards.
CCTCCTCAGATGACAGTCTGATAACATATTTATGGTATAGGATAGGTTTTGTTAGAAAAATTTGCATATTTCAGGTAGATGTCATAGGTTACAATTGCACCCACCGTCACAAATGGACTAGAATAACTACATAGAGCAACGTGTTTACCTACTTACTAATCATCAAACATTTCGTAAAAATACACAGCATACACTAATCGAAAGACACAGATCCTGTGAATACAGACAATATTTCAGATTTTCTAAGTGTCTTACAGCGAAAACACAATAAATCGTTATATTAGCATACCACATATGCAAACGTTACCAGAGCATTGATTCTAGCCAAAGAGAGCGATAACGTAAACATCGCCAAAATATATAAATTTTTTCACTAACCTTCTCAGAATTCTTCCGATGACACTCCTGTAACATCACATTACACAATCCATATAGAGTTTGATCGAAAATTTGCATATTTAGCGGCACAAATCGTGCTTACACAATGGAAATACTGTCCAACTACTCAAGCAATCTGCCCGGCAGCATCATGATAATACAACTATTTTTATCAAACTATTCATAAACTTGACTAAAAAAATACAGGTTGGACATGAAATGAAAGATGTATTAGTTATTAATGCAACCGCAGAGTTAGATTTTTAAAATTAACGTTGTTAGACATACAGTGTGCGGTTACAGCCAGACTAGTGACGCAATAACGGCGTCACTAATCACCATTATTGAGTTTACATTTTTCCACATAAAAACGGAATAACATCATAAATAGCTCTTACTTTTCGACGAGCTTCCATCAGAATCTTGCCATGGTGGTTCTTTGTCCAAAAGAATCGTTGCTTGGTTGTAAAACGTTGCATTCAACTTATGATATAGCAGCTAACAATTGCTAACATTAGCTAACGTGTCCAAATCCTCAATACGCAATACTGATCGGTTTCAAATAGCTTCGTTATGATGTTTCTAACACCTATATCAAATTAAATTACAGACTGATATATCTAAAGTTCATTACTGAGCGCTCGAAAATGGCATGCCCAGGTCTCTCTCTGCGTAAAGTTCAACGTCGAAAAGATGGCGTACCTCACTCCTTGGTCTTTTATAACCTCTGAGAGTTACGTAGGAACCCCATTCCACTTCTCATTGCTTACTGACATCCAGGGGAAGGCGGGTGCAGTTCGTGTCGTTCCATAGGATATACACACCCCTTTAAACTGAACTGAGATCAGAGCTTCGCTCTCAGACCTTCGCAAAACCTGTCATGGATTTCGCTGTAGAAAAAGTTCTGTTCCACTCAGAGACATAATTCAAACGGCTATAGAAACTAGATAGTGTTTTCTATCCAATAATAACAATAATATGCATATTGTACGATCAAGAATTGAGTAGGAAGCCGTTTCATCTGTAGAGACAATTATGCTAATTTGAAACAGCACCCCCTATAGTCGCAAGAAGTTAAAGTAATGATGGACTGTTGTTTCTCTTTGCTTATTTGAGCTGTTCTTGCCATGATATGGACTTGGTCTTTTACCAAATAGGGCTATTTTCTGTATACCACAACACAGCTGATTGGCTCAAACGCATTAAGAAGGAAAGAAATTCCACAAATTAACTTTTAAGAAGGCACACCTGTTAATTGAAATGCATTCCAGGTGACTACCTCATGAAGCTGGTTGAGAAAATTCCAAGAGTGTGCAATTCTGTCATCAAGGCAAAGGGTGGCTATTTGAAGAATCTCAAATATATATTTTAACACTTTTTTGGTTGTTACATGATTCCATATGTGTTATTTCATAGTTTTGATGTCTTCTCTATTATTCTACAATGTAGAAAATAAAAATAATAAAGAAAAACCCTTGAATGAGTAGGTGTTCAAAACCTTTAACCGGTAATGTATATATTCTTGTCCAGATGGAATAGAACAGTGTGCAGTGCAATGCTGATTGAGTCATCCTTTGGATCTGTTGGAGCAGTATGCAAATTGAAGTGTGTCTTGGGTGTTGGGTAAGGTGATCTATAAAAAGCCTTCCAAAGCACTTCATGATGACAGAAGTGAGTGCTACAGGGCAATAGTCATTTAGTTCAGTTACCTTCGCTTTCTTGAGTACAGGAACAATGGTGGACATTTTGAAGAAAGTAAGGTACAACAGACTGGGATAGGGAGAGATTGAATATGACTGTAAACACTACAGCCAGCTGGTCTGCACATGCTCTGAGGACGTGGCTAGGGAATGCTGTCTGGGCCAGCAACCTTGCGAGGTTTAACACACTTAAATGTCTTTCTGACGTCAGTCATGGAGAACTGGAGCTAATAACAATAATGATTGATTGGATTTCCTTAACACGGGAACTTCCTGTTTGTTTCTTCTTATAGGACGGGATGAGTTGAATGAAGACGTGATCTGATTTGCCGAAGGGAGGGTGGCGTGTTTCTTGTAGTCCCAGAAGGGGGAGTAGCAATGGTCAAGAGTCCTCGATGAGCATGTAGCGTAGGCGATGTGTTGATAAAACTTTGGCCGTTTTTTCCTCAGATTTGCGTTAATAAAGTCCCCAGCTAGATTAAATGCAGCCTCAGGATATGCAGTTTCCAGTTTGGACAAAGTCCAGTGTGGTTTCTTTAGAGCCGTCGTGGTGTCTGCTTGAGGGGGAATATGCACGACCGTGACAATGACCGAAGAGAATTCTCTCTGGAGGTAATGCATTCCAAATCGGGAGAGCAATAGGGCTTGAGTTCTTGTTCTTACCACAATCACACAATGAGTTGTTAATCATGAAACGTGGGAGGAGGGTAACATACACCTTTGTTGCTCCTTGTTTCAGCAAGGTGCCTTCGGCTGCCTAGGTAACGCACCTTCCTGCAAGAGCACATGTAGTCAGGAGCAGAGAAGAGCTGAGGAGAGGAACATTTGCAAGTTTTTATTTTATTTATTTATGCTATTCAAACGATTACAATGGTGATCGTAGTCATTTGGCTGAAAAATAACCATCATCCAAAATTCCAGAACGGTGACAGCCCTGCTCATCACATTCTGTTTACTTTTCTCTTCCTTAAGCTCCTCTCCCAGCTCCCTCACAGCATGCACATTCCTGATTATCTTTACATAGCTCGTAGCATTGAGATTTAAATGGCAAATATCCAAAAGCTGTGTATTTCGATAGTGTTCCAAATATAGATTGTTTAAGCTAAGCGCCAAAATGCACCTTTTATTCTATTGTATTCATGCATGCCCAGGCATATTTTGGAGGCACGTTGCCAGAACTGAATCCTGACAGTAGGTTCTCTGAGACTGGATTCTGGCCTTGTGAGATTAATAACACACACACACACACACACGGACGTGCATACAAACCGACAAAAACCGCCTCATCACCAGACATTCTGTCTTTTATTTCAATTGAAAAAGTGGTGTTTGAAGCAATCTGCCGGGAAAACCATACTAAGTGGTGTCTGAAGCAATCTGCCTGAAACTGTACTGAGTGGTGTTTGAAGCAATCTACATAGTAACAGTACTGGCACACTGGACTCTACTATAATGGTCCTTTGCCTCCTGTCAGCTTCAAGTCCTCACACAGTCAGACAAGTCCCTAATGGAGGTCTCTCAGGATGTTATTATCCATGTGCCCACAGTACCACTCATTCACAGACCCACTTAACTCCGCAGCAGATTTGGGCTGTGGACACACAGCCTCCCTCCCCTCTGTGCAATAGCTCCTGTTTGAATAGGCAGCAGCAGTCTGAAACAGTAGCTAATCATGCCAGGGCTCAAAGGGAAGGCTCACTTCCTGTAATTTGGATGTAATGTGGGATGTGGATCATTTCCATTATAATCACAGTTCACATTCTGCCAGGGAGGTTTAGGTAGGAGTGTGGTAAAGGTGCCAAGAAGGCCCACTGCTGTGTGTGTGCGTGCGCCCCAGGGACCGGCACTTTAACTATAAATAGCAACATTTAATTTGCCATCAAGGTGGAAATGGTGAACTGTATGTGGGTTACATACTGTGTGTCTGTGGTGCTTTGAATATACTGCTGTTTTTCAGAGGCATACCTCTACCTACCTTTGTACCTGACTGTAGCCAGCTTCCTCTTGCTGGCAGGTAGGCAGTGTCTCAAAGCTCTAGTACACTCAATATAAATATTCCATCTCCACCTTATTCTCTGTCTCTGTGTGTCTGTCATTCTCTCTCTCTTCATCCTCCCCCTTTCTCGCTGTGTATCTCTCTCTCTCAAGCATCATTGCACTTGCTTAATGTGTCTTTAATGTGAGTTTCTCTCTTCTTTCCCGCAGAGCGTTTTGACCACCACTGTCCCTGGGTGGGGAACTGTGTTGGGAAAAGGAACTACCGTTTCTTCTACATGTTCATCCTCTCCCTCTCCTTCCTCACAATCTTCATCTTCGCCTTTGTCATCACACATGTCATCTTACGTAAGTAATTGACAATCAAGATTGTACACGCGCGCGCGCGCACACACACACACACACACACACACACACACACACACACACACACACACACACACACACACACACACACACACACACACACACACACACACACACACCTCTTCCTCCTGGTTCTGGTTGTCAGAGCAGCTAGCCAGCAGGCTGTAAGTGGGCGGGCGTTGTGAAGCCCAGCAGTATTCTGGCTCCTTACATCCCCCCCCAGAGTGAACAGATAGTAGAGTGTGTGAGGGAGAGTGGGTGAGGATGACGGCTGGGAAAACAACTGGAGAAAAGAATGGAAGTCACCAATTAACCAACAGAGAATTCTCTTTTCAGTTGATCTTTCTTTTGTATCCTTCTCTTGATTTTGACTGTGGGCAAAATAGAAATTCTAGTCTCCTTCTGAAGAGAAGTCTGCTCTGTTTACAAAGTGTTATATTGACTGCCCACGTCACTATAACAAGGTTACCAAGCCCCTCTCCTCTACAGCCCATATAATTATAGTAGTCCTCTCAGAGTAGCTGTGAAGGGCACCTAGCTAGAAACACCTGTCACTGTTATGGATGAGACGAGCAGCACAGAGATCAATATGTCTCTTGGTGACTGAATTAGGCTAGATGGCCGTATTGGATTGTGCTCCTTCTCCTCCCCTCTCTATCCTGTATCCCAGATGGCAGTTAAAATGTAATGGCAATTAAAGTGGGTGCGCTCTGTCTTGCTCAGCCTCAGCATAAACTTGCTGACTGAATTAAAAAAAAGCTACTAAGTGTTTATGGCGTATGATATCCAATCCGCCCTGCATCATTATGTGTACACACAGCACAGGGAGAGCTGTACGCCACTTTATACTCTGAAGGCTTATCAGTATATTGGGTGCCAGTACAGATGGGTTGTCTTCTGCTGCTCTCATAATCCTAGCCTATTAGTCAAAACATTTCACTGTAGACTAGTGATGTTGTCTCTTTTTGAGAGGGGCTCTCACTCCCTAACATAGTGTCAGATATATTGTAGGTGCCATGGTATTTTGACCTTCTAACTGGTGTTATATGTTGTCAGCTTTGAGAGGGTATTGTGCTCTATCCCCTAGTAGCCTACAGTACATCGGGCTTCGCTCCATTCAAAGCCAAGCTCTGCGGCTGACCTTTCACCTTACTCAGTCTAAAGGTTTTTTTTTCTGATTTTGATTTAGGAAGTTTTAGATTCTTTAGAATGTTTAACTGTTATTAAACTCTCGTCTCTCACTGCAGGATCCCATCGACAAGGGTTCCTCAACGCACTCAAAGACACTCCTGCTAGATATCCTTTCTCACAATGGTGTGATGGATGACTGCTGTCCCAGCTCTGCGTGACTGCTGTCCCAGCTCTGCGTGACTGCTGTCCCAGCTCTGCGTGACTGCTGTCCCAGCTCTGCGTGACTGCTGTCCCAGCTCTGCGTGACTGCTGTCCCAGCTCTGCGTGACTGCTGTCCCAGCTCTGCGTGACTGCTGTCCCAGCTCTGCGTGACTGCTGTCCCAGCTCTGCGTGACTGCTGTCCCAGCTCTGCGTGACTGCTGTCCCAGCTCTGCGTGACTGCTGTCCCAGCTCTGCGTGACTGCTGTCCCAGCTCTGCGTGACTGCTGTCCCAGCTCTGCGTGACTGCTGTCCCAGCTCTGCGTGACTGCTGTCCCAGCTCTGCGTGACTGCTGTCCCAACTGGTGCCTCTGTGGCTCCCTCCCTCTCATCTAAATTGTGTCTCTGTACAGTATCGCTTTCTCTCTCTCTCTCTCTCTCTCCCTCTCCATCCTCCCTCCCTCCATCTCTCAGTGTTGTTGCGTTCCAAACAGCAGGATTTGTCTTGTTGTGTCCTCAGAGGTTGACAGCCGCCTGGGGTGGAGAGGATGACCCTGTGGCTGACCCTATGGCTGACCCTGTGGCTGACCCTGTGGCCACTACTGTTCAAAATACTACTAGAAGCTAGCTGCTAGCCAACCCATAGTCTCTACACAACTGCAGAGGAACAGTAGTTTTGCTTTGATTTTAGGGCCAGGCATTTTTTTCTGCCCAGATCAAATAGTTATTACAATATATGTATTTTTTATTTATTGGAATGCTTTTCAGTTTTAAGCCCAAAAAAAGTGAAAATCCTCAGCATGGAACTGTTCTATGATTTCCCTGTAACCTCTACTAGTGTCACCTCTCTGTGCCTCTCATCTCCCAGACAACTGTATACTGTATTCTCCATTTCAGCGGGCCGGCCCTCAGGTAATCTATAATCTGCCAGCCAGGCTGCTTGATGTGTGAGTGTGTCTCTCTGTCTGTCGGGCTTCATTTGTCTGTAGGCATGCTGCTGCTCTCTCAGGGAGATAAGAAGCACGTCAGGCCCTCTGGTGAGGAACCGTGTGGCAGGCTCAGCTGATAACACAGCAGCCCAATGTTGTACAGCAGCGCAGTGCTTTAAACAGGCAGGCAGGGGATGAGGCCTGATAACATCTATCTCACCAGTCTCCTGTATGTGAATGATGACATCCTTTGCTTGTCCTTGAGAGAGGAGGGGGCAGAAAGTCATCATGGAGGAGATGGTAGTTGGATTAACTCTAACCTGCCCTTGTGTGTTCTCTTTTCTTTTAGTGTATGTATGGGGTGGCAGGTAGCCTAGTGATTAGAGCGTTGGTCCAGTAACCGAAAGGTTGCTGGATCAAATCCCTGTGCTGGCAAGGTAAAAATCTGTCGTTCTGCCCCTGAACAAGGCAGTTAACCCACTGTTCATAGTCCGTCATTGTAAATAGGAATTTGTTCTTAACTGACTTGTTAAAATAAATGTATACATGTGGCTGTGTGTGTATGCAAGCACAGGAGTTAGGACATAATGACAGTAGTAGTAGCAGCCCAGGGGAAGCACTTTTACATAACTCCTCTCACTGGGATTAGGGTTTGGCAGTATACCGTATTTTACAATATACTTGTATTGATGCATTGACCGATTTGGGTTTTTACCTTTATAACGGTATTTGAATGTTTAGTTTGTTAAATGTGATACGCTGTGTTATGTCCATTTTTATAGTTTACTCCGCTACTTGAGTCATCTCTCCGCTCTCTCTCTCTCCATGCCGCTTTCCACACAGACCTAGTCCCGCCCCCTGTCACTCAAGGAGCGCATTTGTTGTTGCTCAACCACGAGACACTTGCATTCAGTCTGCATGGTCAATGCAGCAATGTTGATGACAACGATGTTGTTTCTTTGCTTCTTATTAATATAAATCCACAAGCATTGTATACTTACACTATTAGCTTGTTTCTTATATCTGCAAATAGTTTGTTTGTCTTTGCAAGTTGTGGCTGAATCGAGTTAGCCGCTAATGTTAATCGTTAATTTTAGTTTGCTGGCTAGTTAGCTAATAAATGTTCTGAGTTAGAGCAAACATAGCAAGCTATACAGCCTGATAGCAGTAGTGGTGTAGGCCTAAACCTTCTAAATCAATGAGGCATAGGCGTAGCATGAATATGTTAGCTACATAAAGCTATAGGAATATATTAGCTACATAGAGTAGACTAGACTTAATCTGTGTCCGAGAAACCATAAAGTAGCTAAGAGAAAATATTTAAATTAGCTAAAGATTATAGGGACCCCGAGGAAACACTGACCAACACTTTGGTTACTAACCTGTCACAATAACTCCTCCCTGGCATTTTCTTTTGTAGTCATGTCAAACAACACTGTATTCAAAGTGCCCACTATTATATTCTAACTATAGAATTAGAATAATCATTGTATTTCCATGATTCCAATAGTTCACCGAAGTGTTTTGATCTAAATTGTGAGTCAAATCACAATTTTAACATTTGGTAAAAAAACAAGGCCTAGTGCCTCCCGACTGGCACAGCGGTCTAAGGCACTGCATCACAATGCTAGAGGTGTCACTATAGACCCGGGTTCGATCCCGGGCTGTATCACAACCGGACGTGATCGGGAGTCCCATAGGGCAGCGCACAATTGGTCCAGCGTCGTCCGGGTTAGGGGAGGGTTTGGCCGGGGGGGGGGACCTTTACATGGCTCATCGCGCTCTAGCGACTCTTGTGGCGGGCCGGGCGCCTGTAGGCTGACCTCGTCGTCAGTTAAGTGGGCGGGTGTTAAGAAGCGCGGTTTGGAGGACGCATGACTTGACCTTCGACTCCTGAGCCCGTTGGGGAGTTGCAGTGATAAGACAAGATCGAAAAAGGGGGTAAAAAAGAAAAACAATTAAAATAATAAGAAATCAAAATAAGGCCTCGATTTTTTGCCCATATTGCGCAGCCCTATGTGGCAGTGTGGAAATGATCAAATACCATCATACCGTCAAAAATGTGAAAAATACTGCCATCTTTTGGCCATAATCGCTCTAACTCTGATCTGCCGCTGCTCCTGATTCTGCTGCTCCTGATTCTGCTGCTCCTGATCTTTGAGACCACTGTTCCACTGTACTACCATGCTGTTTCCAGTCAAGTGAACAGAGGGCTAGGCAGGCTAGCTAGAGTAAGGACAGGCATTGGCAGCAGGTCAATACTGCTCTTTCCTCTACTCTGTGTGTTTGATGTATGTATGTGAGGGAAAGAGAGCAGATGTGTGTGTCTGTCTGTCAATAAGAGAGGGTACCTGGTGTGAAATAGCGTTTCAATCGGTGATATCACTCGTTCTGAGACCTTGAAGTATTTTTCCCCTTGCATTAGTGATAGGTAACGATGCTTCGTGGGAGGCAGTTGTTGTGTTAAGAGGGTCCCTAGTTTGAGCCCAGGTTGGGGCAAGGAGAGGGATTGAAGCAAACCTGTTTCAAGAGCATGCACCTGTTACACTGTCCTATGCTAACAGCTCAGTATGTGTCAGGTTTTCCTTAACCCTTTGGTCACTGTGCTGGAGGTGGTGGTGTGTTTCTTCTCTGTCTGGTCCATAGTGGGGCTGTCTGGATTCCACACATACCTGATCAGCTCCAACCAGACCACAAATGAAGATGTGAGTACATGGATACACACACTCACAAATCCTATTAATTTGTGAAGCAGAGAGAGAGTAAGTGTTTAACTGGATTTCTCTTAAATTGCTGAAGTTCTCATGTGTAAAACATCAATACCTGCAGGGGTCATACATACCCCCAGCCATCTCCTGTCTCCTACCAGATTGCACAGACACTACTAAACCCCCAGCCATCTCCTGTCTCCTACCAGATTACACAGACACTACTAAACCCCCAGCCTTCTCCTGTCTCCTACCTGATTACACAGACACTACTAAACCCCCAGCCATCTCCTGTCTCCTACCAGATTACACAGACACTACTAAACCCCCAGCCTTCTCCTGTCTCCTACCTGATTACACAGACACTACTAAACCCCCAGCCATCTCCTGTCTCCTACCAGATTACACAGACACTACTAAACCCCCAGCCATCTCCTGTCTCCTACCAGATTACACAGACACTACTAAACCCCCAGCCTTCTCCTGTCTCCTACCAGATTACACAGACACTACTAAACCCCCAGAAATCTCCTGTCTCCTACCAGATTACACAGACACTACTAAACCCCCAGCCTTCTCCTGTCTCCTACCAGATTACACAGACACTACTAAAACCCAGCCATGTCCTGTCTCCTACCAGATTACACAGACACTACTAAACCCCCAGCCTTCTCCTGTCTCCTACCAGATTACACAGACACTACTAAACCCCCAGCCTTCTCCTGTCTCCTACCTGATTACACAGACACTACTAAACCCCCAGCCTTCTCCTGTCTAGCTGATTACACAGACACTACTAAACCCCCAGCCTTCTCCTGTCTAGCTGATTACACAGACACTACTAAACCCCCAGCCTTCTCCTGTCTAGCTGATTACACAGACACTACTAAACCCCCAGCCTTCTCCTGTCTAGCTGATTTTACAGACACTACTAAACCCCCAGCCTTCTCCTGTCTCCTACCTGATTACACAGACACTACTAAACCCCCAGCCTTCTCCTGTCTAGCTGATTACACAGACACTACTAAACCCCCAGCCTTCTCCTGTCTAGCTGATTACACAGACACTACTAAACCCCCAGCCTTCTCCTGTCTAGCTGATTACACAGACACTACTAAACCCCCAGCCTTCTCCTGTCTAGCTGATTACACAGACACTACTAAACCCCCAGCCTTCTCCTGTCTAGCTGATTACACAGACACTACTAAACCCAGGCAGCAGTTTGGTTTTTCCTCTAGTGGATGGTTGAGTTTAGTGGAAGACAGCCAGATCTGAGTCTGACCTCATTTATTTCCAGGCAGTTTGCCTCATCGCTCACCACTGTAGAGCTGCCTGGGACATTATAGACACACACACACAGAAGGAACCGAAAGTTCCGGATAAAAGTCTGAGGAAATTGATCTTCCCTTTTTAAATACAATTATGTTTTTAACCCCTGGTTTACTGCTCTGATTGTGGCTTTTTCTGTTTCAGATCAAAGGGTCATGGTCGTCTAAAAGAGGGAAAGACAATTATAACCCTTACAGCCACGGAAACATATTCACTAACTGCTGTGCAGCGCTGTGTGGACCCCTGCCACCCAGGTAAGGACAGCCATGTGCTTGCGTGCGGATCTGACATATATTTGGATTTACCCAGAATGTAACATATGGCACACTATCATCCTCTGTCTTAGAGAAGTATCAAATCCAATAGTTCTTCTCATTCTAGGAGAAATCAGTTTTTCCCGTCACTGTAATTTCCTACATTGTCAGTAAGCTAAAATTGGTCCGTCACACAGAGCTCATCTTGATCTCGCTAGAGAGCTGCTGCTGTGAAATCATCTGCCTGCAGCTACTCCTCATTCAGACCTCTGATAGTACAAAGGATTCCAGCACCTCCCAGTGAGATCAAACTATGCACATAGAAATGCTAGATGTAGTAGTCATTATCTATAGACTCATCGCCATTGATTGCTTATTAGCTTGTCTTATCCAACACTTCCTTCTCTACAGAAATTGCATTGACACATCAATATAACCCTTTCATTTGGATTACCTCACTGTGTATAACTCATAGTTGAAACCCTTCTTTTTTTTTTATGTTTTATGTTATTTTTTTATTTTTTTTCACCTTTATCTAACCAGGTAGGCCAGTTGAGAACAAGTTCTCATTTACAACTGCGACCTGGCCAAGATGAAGCAAAGCAGTGCGACAAAAACAACACAGAGTTACACATGGGATAAACAAACGTACAATCAATAACACAATAGACAAATCTATGTACAGTGTGTGCAAATGTAGTAAGATTAGGGAGGTAAAGCAATAAATAGGCCATAGTGAAGGAATAATTACAATTTAGCATTAACACTGGAGTGATAGATGTGCAGGTAGAGATACTGGGGTGCAAAAGAGCAAAAAAAGAATTGACAATATGGGGATGAGGTAGTTGGGTGTGCTATTTACAGATGGGCTGTGTACAGGTACAGTGATCGGTAAGCTGCTCTGACAGCTGATGCTTAAAGTTAGTGAGGGAGATTTAAGTCTCCAGCTTCAGTGATTTTTGTAATTTATTCCAGTCATTGGCAGCAGAGAACTGGAAGGAAAGGCGGCCAAAGGAGGTGTTGGCTTTGGGGATGAACAGTGAAATATACCTCCTGGAGCGTGTGCTACGTGTGGGTGTTGCTATGGTGACCAGTGAGCTGAGATAAGGCGGGGCTTTACCTAGCAAAGACTTATAGATAGTGCGTTTGGCGACGAATATGTAGCAAGGGCCAGCCAACGAGAGTGTACAGGTCGCAAATATGGGGCTTTGGTGACAAAACGAATGGCACTGTGATAGACTACATCCAATTTGCTGAGTGGAGTGTTGGAGGCTATTTTGTAAATAACATCGCCGAAGTCAAGGATCGGTAGGATAGTCAGTTTTACGAGGGTATGTTTGGCAGCATGAGTGAAGGAGGCTTTGTGAAATACGAAGCCGATTCTAGATTTCATTTTGGATTGGTGACTCTGGAAGGAGAGTTTACAGTCTAACCAGACACCTAGATATTTGTAATTGTCCACATATTCTAAGTCAGAACCGTCCAGTGTAGTGATGCTAGGCGGGCGGGCAGCAATCGGTTAAAGAGCATGCATTTAGTTTTACTAGCATTTAACAGTGTCCAAGGAAGGGCCAGATGTATACAGAATGGTGTCGTCTGCATAGATGTGGATCAGGGAATCACCAGCAGCAAGAGTGACATCATTGATATATACAGAGAAAAGAGTCGGCCCGGGAATTGAACCCTGTGGCACCCCCATAGAGACTGCCAGAGGTCCGGTCAACAGGCCCTCCGATTTGACACACTGAATTCTATCTGAGAAGTAGTTGGTGAACCAGGTGAGGCAGTCATTTGAGAAATCAAGGCTATTGAGTCTGCCGATAAGAATGCTGTGATTGACAGAGTCGAAAGCCTTAGCCAGGTCGATGAAAACGGCTGCACAGTACTGTCTTTTATCTATGGCGGTTCTGATATCGTTTAGGACCTTGAGCGTGGCTGAGGTGCACCCATAACCAGCTCGGAAACCAGATTGCATAGTGGAGAAGGTACAGTGGGATTCGAAATGGTCAGTGATCTGTTTGTTAACTTGGCTTTTGAAGACTTTAGAAAGGCAGGGCAGAATGGATATAGGTCTATAAAAGTTTGGGTCTAGAGTGTCTACATTTTTTGAATGAGGCATGCTTATTTAAGATGGTGAAGGAAGCACTTTTAAAGAACCAGGCATCCTCTACTGACGGGATGAGGTCAATATCCTTCCAGGATACCCGGGCCGGGTCGATTAGAAAGAACTGCTTGCTGAAGTATTTTAAGGAGCGTTTGACAGTGTCGTGTCTTTACTGTCATTAAATTGAAGACTTATAGTTTTTATCAAAGATTCTATGTAATTAGTTATTACGCGATCAACTAAATAATAACGTAACTAATTAACTAGGAAGTTGGGGCACCAGGGAAGTATTCAGATTAAAGTTATAATTTCCCAATATAACCTTTCAGATATTTTAATATCTGATCAATAGTCTTCTGATTAATTATTTATTTACCTCACGTTAGTCTCATTCCAAACGTCGCAAATTTTTGGCCATCTGCACGAACCCAGCCCTCACTACGAGTCATCCATACATCAATTGTCTTAAATCATTTATTTATTACTAACTAAGTAATTCACAGAAATGCATAAACAAACAAACAAACTTAAAATGGTTACATGAAATGATAGGAGAAATATGCCCTAGTGGGCTGAACCGGCATGGCGGCTTGTTAGACAAAGGGAAAATTGGGGGTCGACTAAGAAGTCACTACAGAGTTCATAATTATAACAATTGACATGCTAATCCTTTACACATGAACGCTCACTAATTCGGGAACAATTGCAATCAATATATATATATTTACGCTCAGTGTGTCGTCTTGATCGCTGGAGAAAAGTTAGTTTCTGTTGGAGAGTTTCGTCTGTCTCTGTCTTGGTTATTGTGGATAGTTCGGAGTGACATTCGTTATAGAATGGATGTTTCGGTGGTTGTCGTTTTTCGCGTTCAATGATACCGAATTCCTAGCTGCAGACTAGTAGTCAATATCAAAGACTTGTTCTTATTCGTCTAAGAGTTTAACCACGTGGTATGGTTAAAGATTCAGCAATTGTCCACAACCTTTGTCTCCCCCTAATGGAGAAAAAACATGGTCTAGTGATAATTTTTCAGAGTTGGGTTTTTATTAGGAATTGCCGAAAGGGGCTGTCCCAGGATGTCTGACCCAACTGGGCTCAGGGGCGGGTCCTCGGATTTAGTTCAAATTAAAAGCGATTTGTATTTTTCTTCGTTAAAACAGTCCAAAATCATATTACACAATTATACAAACAGTATCATACTCACTCATTCATTTTAGACAACAATTAGATGTAAACCTCATATCTGAGGTTATTATATAAACAGCGGTATGGTAATGTAGCCACACAGTCTCCCATGAGTTTCCTGAGTTGTGACAAACGGACATGTTAATAGCTGGAATCTTCACCGATCTTTTATACTTTTTCCGGAACATGAAATCTGTTCGTACCTCAAGTTCTGTGAGGTGGAAGAAAACCCTTTGTCCTGAAAGTTTACCCTCTCTCTAATACTGTTTGGCCATGAGGAGATTCTCAGGAATTTATGACGTCTCTCTGTGACCACAGCATGGGTTGAAGGGGGAGGCAGGGAGTGGCAGGGAGAGGGGGATGGGCTTTATGTACCTAAACAGGCAACGTCATGACAACAGTGATGTGGGGTGGTCGTTTGACCGCGGGCCCATTCCGGATGAAGGCAATGAGGCAGTGATCACTGAGATCCTGGTTGAAGATAGCAGAGGTGTATTTGGAGGGCAAGTTGGTCAGGATGATATCTATGAGGGTGCCCGTGTTCACGGATTTAGGGTTGTACCTGGTAGGTTCTTTGATAATTTGTGTGAGATTGAGGGCATCTAGCTTAGATTGTAGGACGGCCGGGGTGCTAAGCATATCCCAGTTTAGGTTACCTAACAGTACGAACTCTGAAGATAGATGGGGGGCAATCAATTCACGTATGGTGTCCAGGGCACAGCTGAGGGGGGTCTATAACAAACGGCAACAGTGAGAGCCTTGTTTCTGGAACGGTGGATTTTAAAAGTAGAAGCTCGAACTGTTTGAGTACAGACCTGGATAGTATGAGAGAACTCTGCAGGCTATCTCTGCAGTAGATTGCAACTCCGCCCCCTTTGGCAGTTCTATCTTGACAGAAATGTTGTAGTTAGGGATGGAAATTTCAGAATTCTTGGTGGCCTTCCTAAGCCAGGATTCAGACACGGCTATGACATCAGGGTTGGCGGAGTGTGCTAAAGCAGTGAATAAAACACATTTAGGGAGGAGGCTTCTGATGTTAACATGCATGAAACCAAGGCTTTTACGGTTCCAGGACTGTTACGACCTATGGTCTCCTGTCTCTCTCCCAACACCCTACGTGCCTCCCCTCACGTTCTACACACACTCTCTGTGGTGAAAGCTCTGGTTCTTCACACTCACTCAGCCTAGATAGAGGCTATCTTATCTTTACAGCCCAGGTTTTCCCTCGCTGACGAGACAACTGGAGACGCAGCACCTCTTCTGTGGTTTAATTCTAAGCTCAGTCCCAAATAGCACCCTATTCCCTATGTACTGTAGTGCACTACTTTTGACCAGGGCTTATAGGGCTCTTTAGTGAATAGGGTGCCTTTTACGACATGTATAAAGGCATGCTACAGTGCATCAGTAGCATGTTATTAACAGTGAGGCAAGACAGTCTCTTCGAGATAAAACACACGTACAGGGCCAGGGGGAACCGGGGAATAAATAGGGGAGAGAAATTAAAAATGCTTTTAGCTCTGGGCCTTTCAGTGTGTTTGGCTGCACTCTGTGTAACAGTCCCAACCCAGCCTCCACTGCCCACATCATTACTCACTGGTAATAACTCTACTGGGTGGCAAGGGACAGTACTCACTGGGCAGGTGGTGGGCAAGAAGGGAGGGGGCAGCTGTGTATGTGTGTGTGTACATTCTATATGTCTTCAGTTTTCACAAGTCCACCTCCGCCTGCCTGTCTGGTGAATTCCTGTAAGAGACTAGCTAGCTCTGAGTCAACAGGCTCTCTGTTACTGATTACCCTGCACGTGCACACATTCCGTTAGAGCTGACCTGTGTCACTGTTTCATATCAACACACAGCCCATCCATGGTGATGAATGGATGTTGCCTCACATGGTTAGCCCATGACTTAGTCTCTCTATGCACTTACACATACTCACACACCCCCTTTATACAGACACACATGCATCCTTAGACACACATACGCGCTCACACACACACACACACACACACACACAAAAGACACACACACTATAAGACAATCATGTTGCTTAACCTCAGCAGGTTCCTGTCTAATCAGCCATGTGTCAGCCCAGCAATGGTAATGATAGAACAGAGATAATGATTCACTCCACTGATCGTTGTATGACCTCATTGACTGAATACTAAGAGGAGAGCCTGCATACAGAGTGAAACATTAAATACAACATTCCTTTAGTGGGTTTCTCTGTGTGCTTCTTCTGGCCCTCTTATTTTTTCACAATATTAACTCTCAGAAAGTCATCTAATTTCATCTGCATTCTGTATCGTCTTAACATCGATTTACATTGTGTAAGGATATCTGCCAACGATTAAAATTAGAGTATTCAAAGAAAGTAAAGAATTTCATTCACAAATGCAAAATAAATGTACAGTGTCAGCCTTGCCTCAAAGTACGGTATTGAAATAGACTTGGGACTTGCCTTATTCACTTGTCAAGGAAGGGATCTAGAATATGATATCATTGAATGGTTTTCTCAGATATTTCTCTCTTTCTCTCCTCAGTCTCATCGACAGAAGAGGCTTTGTCCAATCAGACACGCCACTGCCCACCCCGCCAACCAATGGCATCACCATGTATGGATCCACCCAATCACAGAGCCACATGGTGAGCCATTTTCCACTCTGTGTCTTTTCCAAACCTACTTATGGCCGTCAGTGCAAACCAAACCACACCCTTGCCATCTTAATATGGCTTAGCAAATATCACCTGGCCTCTTGAAGATTAGTTAGCTATAGGTTCCTTATAAAAGGTCAAGCATGGTGAACAGTGATATCATTGATTCAGCCATTCCGGGCCTTGAATGGAGGGTGGCCGCACAGTGACCCATCATTGGCTGACTCAACCTGGAAAACCCAGGAAAGGGAATGGCAGCTGTTGCTGTGCCAGGCCCTGATTGCATGGCAGTGCCAGCTTCTTCAGCTCTCATAGTAGCCTGATTGTCCAGCTGTTGTCTTATATCCTGCTTGTTTTTTATCTGTAAACAATGGCTCTACTGTCCGCCTTGCCATCTAGATAGATAAACCATCCCAATCAATCTCCCGGGAATTATGATGACCAGCGGCATCATGGTGTATTATTGCAATCATCAGCATTGGTAATTGGTTTAGAGTTGGACCAGGGCCCTGTTTCCACGCGATGGGGGTCAAGGGCAGAGTAGCGTTAGAGCCTCCCTCCCTCCTTCCTCAGTTAGGATTGATGAATAAATACCACTGCTCCCCTCATCCCACGCTAGCAAGCCAACTGACAAGGCTGTTGATCTCACCTCTCTCACTCTTTCCCTCCAGCTCCTCTCAATCCAAATCTATTTTGCCAATCTTATTTCCATATCTGGTCAACAGATTGGAACAAATCAACTGCTGGGATTCCAAATAGTGGATTGTTTCTGTTAATATTCACACAGATTTTACCCATGATGCTCAGTGATCTGGCATTATGGCTGGGAAATAGGTCAGTGCGTGCGTGTGCGAGCGACAGGCAATGTCATTATGGACAGTGCTAGTGCTGTGTGACTCCTTGGCTCCCCCCCTCATCACACTCTCCCCCTTTCTGACATCCCTAGGGAGGGACGTGTGTTGTGCTCATGTGCAGTGCACACTCTCTCCCCCTCTGCTTCCCACAAGCTTATCATGCAGACTGACTGGACAATCTAACTCTTGTGCTGGGAGGTTTTGGCATGGCAAAAACAGATAGATGGCAAGAAAGGGATGACAGACAATAACAGACATAGGGAGAGGAAATGAGAAGAAATGGTGTTTTAGAGCGAAGGGTCCTACAGTACCCAGGTGGAGTGAGTCTGACTTCAACAAGGCACTGTCAGCAGACAGTGTAATTGGTGTTGGAGTGTTTCAGAACAAAGCGAGAGGAACTGTAAATGTCAACCTCACCCCACCAGTCCTGCAGGGAATGGAAGAACGAGGACGGCTTCTGGTGGCCCTTAGTGAACAAGCCGGTGTTTCCATTCTCCTACATTCTAATGAACTGTCACTACTCGTTACACTCCTGTGAACTTGAATCCAATAGGCTGTTAGAATAATCCAGTGTCCTGGATGGTAGCTCTGGTCTTATTGAATGGGTCATGGCCATCTGGAACTGGTTGTGCTGGCTGGGAGACGGGCTTGGCATTCCATCGCTTTATCACATGTAGAAATAGTCTGTTAGGACCAGTTGTTATTGTTAAGAGTAACATACTACATGTATTACTTCTCACAGGGAACCATTTGAAATGTCGCCACTAACGAAATCTATATTTAGTCACCAACTTAAGAGAATGTGGCATGTGTTTGACTAAACAAGAGGAATTTCCATTGAAATATAGCACCGTTGAATCATAGCTGGTCGTCGTGTAAATCCAGAAAGACTGAAAAACAGCTTCTGTCTCCGGGCCATCAGACTGTTGAACAGCCATCACACCGTGTCCTGTAGTACGAGACAAAACACACACCTCATACACACTCAAGAACTCACCAACACACTCACACACAGCCAACTCTGCTGTCCCATGTATATAGAGACAATAAACAATGGACACTTAATGTTTCTTTTATACAGTTTTTCACACTGTGTATTCATATACTGTATTCTCAACATCGCTCATTGTAATATATCTACTACTCTACATTGCATTACTGTTACACGTTAAACACAGCGTATTTATATACTGGATTTGTGACAGAGCTCACTGTAATATATACTGCTGTACATATCATTCTTACTTGAACTTTTTGGTGTATATCTGCATAGAGTGCATTTGGATTACTGATGGTGTTATTTGGGTTCTTAATTGGATTCGTTACTGCACTGAGCTAGTAACACAAGCATTACACTGCTCCCGCTATTATAACATCTGCTAAACTGTGTACGTGACCAATAAACTTTGATTTGTAATAGTGAAAGGCAGTCTGTCAATGTACGAAAGGCAAATTGGTAACTAATAATCGTCAAGTGTGGAGTAGCCAGTACTGTACAGTGGATTATTGCTGTTTTTCCATGTATCTGTTTTGTAAAGCCATTGTAGGCTGATCTAGAGAAGCTGTGTCACCATGGCAACAGATTACAAGGATGCCGTCATGTCATTACACCATCCGTCACATTAGGCCCCAGTCAGGAAGTGACAGAGAGAACCGTGGAAGACGTGACATCTAGAACAGTGGCCATGGCCTCTAGTTAAAACACAATCAGCTTTGTTCTTTGTCTCTCTGTCCATTTTCTCTCGATTTCTTACCAGCACATCTTTCTCATTTTTTAAATGTTTTTTGTCATTTTCTGTTGTAGCTGGCAGCTATTTTTAGACGGCAGAGCGGGACACATGTAGACTCCGGAATTTGATGGACTCCTGTTTCAACTTGAGTACTGGATGATGATCCACACAACTCATTTTAGACTCTCAGTATCTCTGTGGTGTCTACTTGACGTGTGATTTGTTAATTCATTAGACGAATGACTAATAGAATGCTTCTTCTCATCTATGTGTCAAACTAATAATCTATCTTGAACAACCCTAGAATGAACCAATGTTTAGACAGCTGTCATCATTTGAATGTGCATCGGATCATCATGCAGTCAGCCAGCCAGGCAGGCAGATCGTCATGCAGTCAGCCAGGCAGGCAGGCAGATCATTATGCAGCCAGTCAGCCAGCCAGGCAGGAAGATCATTATGCAGCCAGCCAGCCAGGCAGGCAGATCATTATGCAGCCAGGCAGGCAGGCAGGCAGATCATTATGCAGCCAGGCAGGCAGGCAGATCATTATGCAGCCAGTCAGCCAGCCAGGCAGGCAGATCATTATGCAGCCAGTCAGCCAGGCAGGCAGGCAGATCATTATGCAGTCAGCCAGCCAGGTAGGCAGATCATTATGCGGTCAGATCATTATGCAGGCAGGCAGGCAGATCGTCATGCAGTCAGCCAGGCAGGCAGATCGTTATGCAGTGAGCCAGATAGCCAGCCAGGCAGATCGTCATGCAGTCAGCCAGCCAGCCAGGCAGATCAAGAGCAGACAGGGTTTTGTTCCCTAGCTCTGTGCCAGCTGCTCTTCCTGTAGTTTGTTGGGCTGATGGCCGGTTTATGACCAGGGCTAAACTTATCAGAACTCAACTTCACTACCTCGCAGGCTCCTTGCACAGAGCAGCACGCCAACATGGGTAATGACAGCCAGTGCTTTGGAAAATAGTTGTCTCTTCACCCCCCTGGACAGAACAGGGGGCAGCAGTCCCAGACCCAACCAGCAACGCACCCTCTCCAGCCTCTAAAGGAATTATAGTCAAAGCTCATTAGTAAATAATGCCTATTTTTCCAAAGGACAGTATGGAGCTAAAACATTTGAAAAGCATTTATAAAGTAACCTAAGGAGTGCAAATTTGCCAAAGCTGGCCCTTATTATTAGATTTGGAGACGTGATGGGATTTTGGAGCGCATTTGTCAAAGAGAAGCTTTCGATCTTGACTAGCTGACATTGGGGCTAAACTAATCATGATGAAAGATAGCCCGTGTTAGAGGATCTCTCCAAATGGACCTTGCTCTTGTTGGTCCAAGAAGCAAGTACAGTGTGATGCTTTGTTAGCTAACGGTATCCATGGTTTTCCAATAGGTTCATGTACTGTAGATACCAGCGTCTCTTTTCTCTCCCAACGTCTGTTTGTCTTGTGGGATTGGACTCAGATGAATCAATCCTCTCAACATCAAGTCTATTTCTGGAGCTATGGGGCCGGTGCAATGGCTGTTAATGTTCTGATCCCTGTGTATAATGCTCTTTGAAAAGTGTCTGTCTCCAGGCCAGGCTGATACCAGCAGACGGACAGTATTGGAGACAGTAGGGGCTCTGTCAGTGAGCGCTCAGATCTCTGCCTCCTGTACAGATGATACCTACTGGCTGAAACGTGTCTCCTTCAGTAGCTATGCCTCAAAGGAGAGACTATGAGCCTGCCATGTGAGAATAGCCTCTCATTTCAGGCTTCTAGGGGCAGAACTACTATCCAGCTACTGTACTGGCTAGCAAAACAGTTTCATTCCAGGAGTTAAGTTGTCTGAGTGACTAAAAGAAGCCAATATCATAGGAGATTGACTGATATGAAAGTGATAAGAGAAACTTGTTCTTTTAAAACAAACACTCTTAACCTAATTTATGCTTAGTCAGACAGATGATTAAGATGTGAGGGACATATTACCTTCTATCACTTTCAAATCAAAATGTCTCTCTCTGTGTCTGTCTGTCTGAGTGCACTCTGCCTGCCTCCAGTTTCGCGATGTGAATGGGGGCGTGTTCGGCCCTCCTTTTCCTGTAGTCCACGATCAGCTCCTTTTTGTCACGATCAGCTCCTTTTTGTCTTGCTCATGTTGAGGGAGAGGTTGTTGTGCTGGCACCACACTGCCAGGTCTCTGACCTCCTGCCTATAGGCTGTCTCATTGTTGTCGGTGTTCAGGCCTGCCACTGTTGTTGGCAAACTTAATGCTGGTGTTGGCGTTGCTTGGCCACGCAGTCGTGGGTGAACAGGGAGTACAGGAGGGGACTAAGCACGCACCCCTGAGGGGCCCCGTGTTGAGGATTAGTGTGGCAGATGTGTTTTGTTGCCTTCCCTTACTACCTGGGGGGCGGCCCGTCAGGAAGTCCCGGATCCAGTTGCAAAGGGAGTCCTTAGCTTATTATTAAATAGGCTCATTTAGTTCAAAGGCTAAAACAGTGCACTGCTGGCTCATTCCTAGTCCATTTAGATGTTTGATTTACATGGACACTATTTAGGTTACAGAGATACAGAACTAAATCATTATCTGACTTAACGCTGTTTCAACTCCATGTATTGACTTCACTATGCATTTGAGTCACATTGAATACTGTGCATTTTAGGGCTGTCCCGACAACAACAAAAATCTTGGTCGACTGTTCTTTCGACCAATCGATTGGTCTAAATGTTTTAACATGTATTTTCCATATATAGATGGGCCTTTAACAGATTTCCAAAATTAAAATCACTTGAAGACGATTTACTGGTGTTATATTCAACAATATAGTTGGGGAACCCTGGCTGTGGCCTTCTGGACTCACTCTAGTGACTCTGGAGTGAGTCCGACCGCAGTTGATTTGATTGTGCCGGGCTCAGAGCGAGTGACTAGCAACCGTTGCCTCTCTCTTGCCTGCTGCAGCGACCACCTTAGAAAATCAACAGTGTTTATCACGCTGTCCATGTTGCTGAAGCTGCAACATAATTACAGCCATTTCTGACTGAAAAGTTCTGTTACTACTGCTCGACTAAAGAAATCTGTCAACCTATCGACAATGGACTAAATGGGGTCAGCCCTAGTGTTTTTCTCTGGTGGTTTACTGTGCATTCTAACAAGGTTACTAACAATATATTTTCTCTTTTTTCTCATCTCTTCATTCATTCACTACACTCATGTTAACCTCATCTCTCTTCATTCATTCACTACACTCTTCCTTCTATCCCCACATTTCCCTCCGTCTCAACATGTCTTATTACTCTCCCTACTCTCTCTCTCCTTTCCTACCCTTCTCAATTTCTCCTGTCTCAGTGTGTTCAAGACCAGTGCATTCAGAGCACCAAATTCGTTTTGCAGGCTGCCGCCACGCCCCTGATGCAGAGTGAGCCGGTCATCCTCACAGACGAGGCCTCTCTACCGGGCAGGACGTCGTTAGGCGGTCCCTGCTCTGGAGCCCTGCCGCTAGGGGGCCAGCCTACACCCCCCACCTCCACCCCCAACCTTAGCTGTGACAATGGCATGCTGCCCCTCCGGAACGACCACAGCGAAGCGCTCCACCACCACCACACGGACGGGGTCCACCACCACTTCCTCACGCCCGAGGAAGCCCCCTCGCCACCGGGCATGCTCCCCTGCGGCAGCCCCCTGGGACACAGCCACACCATTCAAGGCTTCTACAACCCAGCCAGCCAGGACTCTCTACATGAGGACTCTGTCAGAGGCCTGGTCAAACTCAGCTCTGTCTGACAGGGGGTTCACTCAAATATCTGTCAATTCTCTAAAACACTCCCCCGAGGCCCTCCATCCACACCTGTGCCAAACAGTGGGTCTTCCCAACCCTGAATGCCTGTAACCAATATCCTCTCCGTCCTCTAAAATCACAGGACTTCTCTAAAAGACTGTGGTACTATTTGGCTACTGAGAGCAGAATTGAACTAGGACCTTCCCTCCTAAGCCAACGACTTGCCAAGCCTCTGCATCATACGGGGGTTGTTGCTGGTGAAGGGCCCAGGGGACTTGTGCTCCTCTCTTCTACTGAAGCGTAGTCCACTGTCCTGGGAGGGGACAGACAAAGGAAAGGAGGGGTGGAGGTATGTACAGTCTGGCTGTTTGTCAGCTATTTAAAGTAGAAAGAGGTGGCATTGTGAGTTATTCTTAAACATGTTAAAGAAAAGCTGCTTTATTTCTGTCGTGAATCACGAGGCTGCCATTTATTTTTTTGTACAACGGACTATGGCCTACTTGTTGATCTGATGGACAGTGTCTTTGCCTTTCTATCTGATTCTGGTTTACAGTCAATCACCAAACAAGAGTTGATGTTGTATATCATTTAATTCATGTTTTTTTAAGTTACATGTTAAGATTCTGTATTATTGTGCCATACCAAGGTCATTTCTTTTCCTCAAGATATATTAATAAAATCACATATTTTTAAGGAACTAGATTCTATCTGTTGAAGCCAAACCTCAAGGTGACCAGTTGAAAGTCATGTGTTATCACCTCTGACGTCACACATCCTTCAGTAGGTATTTAATGGTAGCCTTGTGCCGAGTGCCTTTGGTAAGTGTAGCTAAATGAGAATAACAAACGATTCAACAGTTTAAAATGATTCTACATGATGTATTGAGGGTGAGTCCTGCTCTAGGCTGGTCTAAGGTCATGTAATGGTCCATTCATCAGGGGTCTAAGGCCTCAGGACCTCCAACCACAGCATCAGAGAGAGTGGAAAAGGGCCGTCTGTCACCAGGAGACAGTCAAGAAGAGACTTATGGGCTAGGCTTACTTCAGACGGAATTGCATTTCTTCAAGCCACATGGATTCTCTTTTTATGTAGCAAACTCCATATCGGGAAAGCATCATTTTACACCAATTTCTCCTTGATCGGATGGTCAGGGGGCCGGAAGATAATACGAATATAATTTGACCTTAAGAGGCCTAAACAGATATATTTGACAAAAACAATCATTTCAAACCTTGATTACATTTTCCTGCGTATCTGCCGTCTTTTGGATGGGAAAGGAGCGATGTCTCTGCTTATAGTAAGGCCTTTTCCGCTGCATGTTTTCATTTTGAAAAATGGGCCAGTCGACCGCTCTTTGTACCGCTTAACTTATAGCCCCATCTGGCTGGTTGAAATGCACCTCTGTAGCGGTGATACATGTGCATAGATATCACAGGTAATTGAGGACCTGCTGGATGGATTAGAAAATGAAAATGATCCCAATCATCATACATTTATTTAAAAGCAGATGAACTATTTAAGACATTACATACAGTAGGTTACAGCAGAAGGAATCACTACACATGACATCAACAGAATTAAATAAATATTAAGGCTGAAAATGCTTGCAAAGTTCCCACGTTTGTGGAGACTGCATTCACGGTTAACGCATGTCTGCTCAATCGGAAATGACCTTTACATTTTAAGCGTGCTATAGCGCTGGATTTTGGCCAAGCAAGAAAAGAGTGGCCATGCAGTCATACATACAACATTGATTAGCACAAACTTAGGGCTGGATTCAATCCGTATCGCGGAAGATCCACGTTATAGCTCGATTTTAAATTTAAAGGCAATGTTCTCGCGTTCGTTGACTGCATTCACGATAAACGCTGCATATGTCAGCTCAATAGGAAATTACCTTTACATTTTAAAGCGGATCTTCCGCAATACGGATTGAATCCAGCCCTTGTTTTCATTGAACCATCACCAACCAGTGCAATTGGTTTGACCCTGTATTGTAGTTGTGCTTAGATTGAAGTGCACTAGACTAGGGGCTGGATTTAATCTCTATCGCGGAAGAGCTGCCTTAAAATGCGAAGGTAATTTCCAATGCAGCCTCCAAATGTTGCCTTTACATTTCAATCAAGCAATAATGCTGGTCTTCGAATACACGGATTGAAGCCAGCCCTAGGTCATATGGTGGGGGAGCTTAGTCAACTAGATTTGGCCATTTCACATGAAAGAGTTTAACCTTGTGACAACATTTCAGGCCATATTGCCTTTCTAATGTATGATCTTAAAACCAGCTATTGGATTATATTTGAAGAACAAATCCTACATAGGGTAAATAAATAGCCACACATGTTCCCTCAGGTACAGAACATTAAATATATTCAGGATTTTCATATTCCTGAGTTGTCAAGCAGCACCTGTAACCATCCTATAATTTGTTTCAGCACTGAAGAACCTGAGATGGATGAATGAGAATGGATTATTTTAGTGATTAGGGTTAAGTATTTAATTTTAGAATGATGAAAAATAGTGCAGCTCCAAGAGATATTTTAGTCGAGCTCTTCCAAATCACGGTCCCTGTCAATGTAAATTTTATGGCCTTCCAATGAGTTTATACCTGGTGCTAACATGCGACCTTTGTCTTGATTGTGCCCACATTTTTAGACGGGTGTAGTGGATTAAAAGACATTGTGGTCATATCTTCCTGACCACCTCCAGAGGTAGTCAGACAAGCAATTGTAAACAGATCTGGAGGGTCAAACCATTTAAATCATCATATCAGCCTCTAGATCATTGACAGGTAGCATTAATATTATGCATTAATAATTGTCTTTAAAATAAATAAATTCTTTCAAATGTAAGGGAGGGACTAGGAAATCCAGTCACAATGCGGATGGATAAGATACATGTTAATACTATGTAGATGCAACAAACCTTGATTGGATCATATTGATCAGATCACAAAACCCACAGGTTAGCGCAAGGTGTAAATGAGGCTGGTTCTATAATAATCCTGTCATTACACATTATACCAGCCTCCCTTGCACCAGATAGTGCATACAAGTATGACTGTCAAATTCTGTGGATCCACTTGAGCAGATCCAAGGCTACCTCAGCTGTAAACCTCATGGCTCAGACATTGGAGCCCATAATCAGGCCAGTCCAACACCAGCTGGCTCAAGCACTGCTCACTGCCCAGGGTGGGGGAGTTGTGAACGGGCCTGTCGTCCAGAATAGGGCTTAGCCCATCGGGGCCTAGCTTGCCTCTGTCATGGGTCACCACAGCTTGATGTCCATCAGCTCCAGGTCTCCCATGATCTCCAGCTGGTTGATGGTACTCAGGTCCTGCACCCGGTGCCTGTAGTCCAGCAGGTGAGAGCCATTCACCGCCAGCTTGAACTGGTGGGGCTGGCAGAGGATCAGCATCTGGGGCAGAGAGTACTTATAGTGAAAAAGACTAGTAAGAGTTCCAATAATACAAGTAACATGATGTGAGAACCGCTCATTTAGAAACCGCATCCATCTGAACAAAGAAAAATAAAATACTTAATACTGATAGTTAGAGGCAGCCTACCTCAAAGTACTCCCCAGGCGAGAAGGGGAAGACGGGAAGCTCCCTCTCCTCTGGTCCCCAGGACTCACTAAGGTAGGAGTTCCTGATGAACATGGCCGACTTCATCCGGGGGTTCAGGTGCAGAGCGATGTTCTCACTGCCGTTGTTGCGGAGGTTCACAGTGAAACTGCCACACACGAGGTTCATCAGAAAAACAATGATGTAGAATAACCTACATTGTCATGCACAGGAGGTTGGTGGCACCTTAATTGGGAAGGACGGGCTCGTGGTAATGGAGCGAATTGGTGGAATGGTATCAAATACATCAAACATGGTTTCCATGTGTTTGATGCTATTCCATTTGCTCCGTTCCAGCCATTTATGAGCCGTCCTCCCCTCAGCTGCCTCCTGTGATGTCATGAATAGTGGGCAGTCCCTATCCTGCCCTTATACACTCCTTCAAAAGATACACTGTCTATTTTCTTGGAACATAGTTTAAATACTCAGTGGTGTCCTATTGCTTACCTGTGTGGGTACATGCTGACCTGTCCCTTGATTGTGATGTGCTGTCCTGGACTCACCCCTTTCAGTAGACTGCCTTTGTAAGGGAGACTCTGGAAATGCATAAGATATAGGCCATGTCTATACACTTAACATATTGATGCAATTGGTCATGTTGCCTAATATAGATATATCTTTTATGGAAAATATAACACACAACTCACCAGGTCACCTGAGATTGAGTATATTGCCTACAGGAGAAAATAATGAAGACATTCATTATAGAGCTAGTTGAAAACAATGTATTCTATTGACCTATAAAAAGAGTTTTGGAGGGGGTACTTACTGAGTTTGGTATGAAGCCAATGGCGCGCACCTTGACTTTCCCAGATATAGAAAATGTGTCAATCCTGTCCAGTGGGATTCTGTGCTTGTATTCAAACAAATGAGAACCATTTACTGCCACCTGCAGGTACAAAGGAGAACAGCATTCATACAGGATCACAAAAATCCATTACACTGTATTGGCTTGACTTTTGCATGACTATACTAGCTTCTTTTGACTTAACAGTAGTGAATGTGAAAGCAAATGTAGGTTAGTGAGTTTTTCCCTGTAGGTAGCCTAATTGAAGACTACTTGCGGTAAACAAGGTAAGTCCCAGACATTGGTCCACTTGCCTTAAAGACATCATCATGGACCAGGATGATCGTCTCGAAGGCTGCTCCCTGTCTGTAGGGCAGCTGCTGAAGGGTCTCCTCCCTGCCCCAACTCTCCTGCACCAGAGAGTTACAAACAACGCACGGGGAGCCCTTAAAACGGGGGTTGAAGTGGAGGGCGATGTCCGCACGAGGTTTAGTGCTGGTGCCACAGGATAGGTCCATCTGGAACCTGCAGTTACCACATTGGTATGTATTAGAGAAGAGTTTCTAAATGTCTTAAAGCTGAGGTGGGGACTTGAGTCAGGGACTCTGACTGAAGTCGCACTAAAAAAGAATTATTTGAACTTATATTTTTTTGTTAGCTAAACATAATTTTTTAGCTGGGTAAAATTATTATTTTTGAGTGGGTTGAACTGATGTATTTGTTTGTTACCTAAACGTATTATTTCTAGTTAAGCATATTCTTATATGAAGCTAGGGTTGAGGGTTAGGGTTGAACCGGGATGTGGACATTAAGCTAGGGTTAGGTTTGTGGTTGAGGTTAGGTTTGAACTGAGATGTGGACATTAAGCTAGGGTTAGGTTTGGTTGAGGGTTAGGATTAAACTGGGATGTGGACATTAAGTTAGGGTTAGGGCTGAACTGAGATGTGGACATTAAGCTAGGTTTAGGGCTTAACTGAGATGTGGACATTAAGCTAGGTTTAGGGCTTAACTGAGATGTGGACATTAAGCTAGGGTTAGGGTTGAACTGAGATGTGGACATTAAGCTAGGGTTAGGGTTGAACTGAGATGTGGACATTAAGCTAGGTTTAGGGTTGAACTGAGATGTGGACATTAAGATAGGGTTAGGGCTTAACTGAGATGTGGACATTGAGATAGGGTTAGGGCTTAACTGGGATGTGGACATTAAGCTAGGGTTAAACACAACAATTTAACATGATTACATACCTGTCAGCATCATTGTGAACAGTGCCCTGGATAAGGACTATCTCCCCAGGGTGTAGGCCCCCAGGTATGGCCCCAGTGAATGGAATCACCTGGATGGAGGGGTCAGATGGGCTTAATAAAAGACAAACCATCTAGGCAAACAATCAAATCATATTCGCTCTGTGTGTGTCTCCTATAGCATTATTTATCAATATCTTCCATCCCATTGTTGAAACACCAGATACTATAAAATCGTTAAACATGCCAACAGCTTTTCGGCCCAACAATTATACAATGAAATGACTGCAAAACAACAGACGTTAAAGGCCATAGCTGCACATAGACCTATTGAAGACAACAACATGCATGCGGTATACTATGTTTTTCTTCCTACAACGTTAGTAGAGAAAGGGGGATATTCTCGCTGTAAATATGTGAGTATACTAGAGGTAGTCTAGTAAAAAGCCTCTTACCGGATTTAGGACCGTTTGTTTCGCATTTGCCACAGCCATTGAGACCGTTATGCAACAATACCATGCAGTGGTTGTAGACTAGACCGCTAAATGATGTGTAGAATGAATTGGGTCGATGTTTTTATTTTCTGCTATATTAGGATGGCAGTAGACATCTTCTCTTCCTCTTCTATCCAATAACCTACTACGTCACACACTATGCGTAACCATGTGATCCAGCCTATGTGCGACGACATCTGCCGCTACAGTATTCAAAATAGCGTCAGATTAAAGGGACTGGAGAACAAATACATTCCTGAACACACAATTTTTTTATGTAACCTTTATTTAACTAGGCAAGTCTGTAAATAAGAATAGGTTCTTAACTATGACGCCCTACCCGACCAAACCTTGATGACGCTGGGCCAATTGTGCGCCGCCCTATGGTACTCCCAATCACGGCCGGATGTGATACAGCTTGGATCATCATCATCTGTACAGCAATAAGCGTAAAAAAAAAAAGGTACAATAAAATACAAATCGCTAAAATAAAATTGAAACTAAACAGCTTCTATGTCTGGAAAATCATATATATTTTTTTTTTATGTGCAATTGATTTCAAGAAATGAAATCAATTCCTAACAATATCCAAATGTATTACAATGCAACCTATTAGTATTTTAGTCAATGGATTTGAAGTTCAAACTAAAAAAAATATCTCTATGACATAGAATTAGTGATGTAGAACGGACGTACCCGTGGCCTTTAGCGCGCCAGTTACCTGGGCAACACCTTTATGGCAATTGTGATGTCAGCTAGAACTGGGTGAAATTTGCATGTAGCTAAGAACATAAATGTTCCTAGGCATGTAGGCCTATCCACCTTTATTTAGCCACCTGAGGTCTCTTCGAACCGGGCAAGCTGGACAGAACCCTATGTCCTTGTATTTTGTGCATCAAGATGCACATCTTCCGGACTGCCATTCCCTTCAGGAGGTTTTACTTCGAGCAACCCGAATTTATTCCTCCGGAGCATCGCAGAGCCCCACCCATCAAGCCCCCCCCCCCCCCCCCCCCCCCCCCCGACCGAGGATGGGGATGGGTGATTGTCTTATCATCGTTCCTCTATAATGTCCTGGTACTGGGATACCACAACTCCTTCGGATTGTACCTCATCAGTGTCCTCAATGAGTTTGGGGAGACAAGTTCTAAAACAGGCAAATTACACTAAGCTCACATACCGTTAATAACATAACGTTTGTCATCAGACTGAAACAATTTCACATTACACTGTAAACTCAACTGTTGTAACTACACATTACAACAACTATTTTGTATTACAAAAGGGATTTTGTGATCATATGTGTAAATGGTGATACACCTGTAATTAACAAATAGTTACCAAACTGCACAAATGACCTGCTGCTGTACCTACATGCTATACATGGAAACCTGCTAGCTACCTAGCCTTAAGACCCACTCTCTGCTGGCCTGTAGCATGGGTTGGCTCCATCAGCTACGGCTTCATCATGATCTGTGGGCCCCTGGCTGGGAAGCTGACAGTCAGGTATGGGGCCAGCGGGATCTCCATTCTAGGATCCCTCATTATCATGATCTCCATAGTGTGCTCATCCTATGCACCCAATCTAGGAACACTGTTCTTCACACATGGCTTCCTCAGTGGAGTGGGCTCCAGCTTTGCCTTCACCTCAGGTTGGTACAGGGGAGGAAGGAAATTAGCTAGCAGTTAGTTACACTATGGATTCACTGACACTTCCATCCATAACTTTTCTAGTTCATAATGTATCTTGTTAGAGGGTAAGCTACATTGTTGTATTCTCAAGGTCACGACAGCTAACACATTATCTCACCTTCATCTCCCACCCCCTCCTGTGGGGCAGGTATGATCATGGTGAGCCAGTACTTCACCTCCAAGAGCGTTCCCTGGCCACAGGGATAGTGATGTCAGGGGGAGCAGCAGGGGCCCTGGTCCAGTCTCCGGCTCCATCTGTACCTCATCGAAACCCTGGGCTGGAGGCAGAGTCTCCGAGTGTTCTCAGGCCTCATGATTATCTGTGTCATCACCGGCTTCACCTCAACCCCAAAGGTACTGCAGGGCGTTCAAACCCATAACAGTTTTAATTTATTGAGCATACAGTAATGGGACCATTTACCCCATCATGACTGAGCACACCCTTGTGTACCCTTTCAAACAGAGATGTGATATATTCAAAAGCTACAGTATGTGTTACTGATTGGCTATGAGGGATTTAAATGTCAAATGTCTTTGAAAGGTGTCACTAGAAGTGTGGTGGATAATTTGAAGAACTCTCCCTTGAAGAAGTTTATTGTGGACCTTGGCCCGTGGAAAGACAAAGTCTTTCTGATCTGGGTTGCAGCCAATGGACTGTGTAAATTTGGATTCTTCATTCCATATGTCCACTTGGTAAGTTACATACTGATGTAAACAACGGAAGGCTCAGTTGCAACGCTACGACGTTATAGTTTGGAAACATTCTGTAATTTGACTCATTCTTTTTAGGGAAGAGATGCTATTGAAATGTAACAATCTGATAACAAATACCCTTAGTACTACCTGTACAGGATACATATAGTAAATAGATAGATACCTGTATGTGTATGTGTGTGTTTTTGGTTTTACTGGGGACGAGAAGTCCTCACAAGGATAGTAAAACAAGGATTTTCCAGATTTAAAGGGGTAGGTTTAAGGTTAGGGTTAGACTTATGGTTAGACGTTAGGGTTACGCAATATAGGATTTTTTATGGAAATCAATTATTTGGTGCCCACAAGGATAGTAAAACAAACATGTTTGTGTGTGTCCTTGTGTGTCCTGCTCTAGGTGAAGCATGCTGTTCAGCTGGGCATCCCAGTCCACAGTGCCACTAACATCATGCTGTTCCTGGGCTTGACTAGCATGGTCAGCCGGATCATCTTCGGCAGGATCTGTGACTCAGAGAGAATCAACAGGCTGTACTTTAACCAGGCCTCTGTCTTTGGTGTTGGTGGGTTGCCCTTACTCCTATACCTCAGTCACTGTGACCATTAGTAAAGCAATACGACACGAGAGAGTGTGTGTTATGGCGTTTATTGTCACGACTGTGCTGCAGTCAAATGTACAAGGTGAATGCTGCAGACCGTACACAACGTAACACCTGTCTCCTCCTGTGTGTCCTCCTGCTGTGCCAGGTCTGCTGTACATGTTGATCCCACTACTCAAATCCTACGGCTCTCTGGTTGCCTTTGGCTTGTTCCTGGGGATTGCTGATGCTGGCAACTACATCCTACTCCCTGTCCTGACCTTTGACCTGATGGGGGCCGAGAAAATGCCCATGGCCTGGGGGTTCATGCTCACGGTGAACGCTGTCAGCTGCTTGGGGCTGCCCTTCGCTGGTAGGTTCACTGCAGCTGATGTTATTGTACCAAACCAAATCAAATGTTATTCATCACATGCTTAGTAAACAACAGGTGTGGGGACTAACAGTGAAATGCTTACTTACTTGCCCTTCCCAACAATGCAAAGAGTAATAATATCTACACAATAAGTAACGATAACTTGGCTATATATAGTGGGGAGAACAAGTATTTGATACACTGCCGATTTTGCAGGTTTTCCTACTTACAAAGCATTTAGAGGTCTTTAGAGGTCAAAAATCCAGAAAATCACATTGTATGATTTTTAAGTAATTAATTTGCATTTTATTGCATGACATAAGTATTTGATCACCTACCAACCAGTAAGAATTCCGGCTCTCACAGACCTGTTAGTTTTTCTTTAAGAAGCACTCCTGTTCTCCACTCATTACCTGTATTAACTGCACCTGTTTGAACTCGTTACCTGTATAAAAGTCACCTGTCCACACACTCAATCAAACAGACTCCAACCTCTCCACAATGGCCAAGACCAGAGAGCTGTGTAAGGACATCAGGGATAAAATTGTAGACCTGCACAAAGCTGGGATGGGCTACAGGACAATAGGCAAGCAGCTTGGTGAGAAGGCAACAACTGTTGGCGCAATTATTAGAAAATGGAAGAAGTTCAAGATGACGGTCAATCACCCTCGGTCTGGGGCTCCGTGCAAGATCTCACCTCATGGGGCATCAATGATCATGAGGAAGGTGAGGGATCAGCCCAGAACTACACGGCAGGACCTGGTCAATGACCTGAAGAGAGCTGGGACCACAGTCTCAAAGAAAACCATTAGTAACACACTACGCCATCATGGATTAAAATCCTGCAGCACACGCAAGGTCCCCCTGCTCAAGCCAGCGCATGTCCAGGCCCGTCTGAAGTTTGCCAATGACCATCTGGATGATCCAGAGGAGGAATGGGAGAAGGTCATGTGTTCTGATGAGACAAAAATAGAGCTTTTTGGTCTAAACTCCACCCGCCGTGTTTGGAGGAAGAAGAAGGATGAGTACAACCCCAAGAACACCATCCCAACCGTGAAGCATGGAGGTGGAAACATCATTCTTTGGGGATGCTTTTCTGCAAAGGGGACAGGACGACTGCACCGTATTGAGGAGAGGATGGATGGGGCCATGTATCGCGAGATCTTGGCCTACAACCTCCTTCCCTCAGTAAGAGCAATGAAGATGGGTCGTGGCTGGGTCTTCCAGCATGACAACGACCCGAAACACACAGCCAGGGCAACTAAGGAGTGGCTCCGTAAGAAGCATCTCAAGGTCCTGGAGTGGCCTTGCCAGTTTCCAGACCTGAACCCAATAGAAAATCTTTGGAGGGAGCTGAAAGTCCGTATTGCCCAGCGACCGCCCCGAAACCTGAAGGATCTGGAGAAGGTCTGTATGGAGAAGTGGGCCAAAATCCCTGCTGCAGTGTGTGCAAACCTGGTCAAGAACTACAGGAAACTTTTGATCTCTGTAATTGCAAACAAAGGTTTCTGTACCAAATATTAAGTTCTGCTTTTCTGATGTATCAAATACTTATGTCATGCAATAAAATGCTAATTAATTACTTAATCATACAATGTGATTTTCAGGATTTTTGTTTTAGATTCCGCCTCTCACAATTGAAGTGTGCGTATGATAAAAATTACAGACCTCTACATGCTTTGTAAGTAGGAAAACCTGCAAAATCGGCAGTGTATCAAATACTTGTTCTCCCCACTGTACCAGTACCTAATCGATGTGCAGGGGTACGAGTTAATCAGACACCTTGACTTTTTCCACATTTTGTTACATGACAACCTTATTCTAAAATATATTAAATATTTTTTTTCCCCTCATCAATCTACAAACAATATCTCATAATGACAGGTTTTTTGCTAATCTATACAAAATAAAAAACAGAAATATCACATTTACATAAGTATTCAGACCCTTTACTCAGTACTTTGTTGAAGCACCTTTGACAGTGATTACAGCCTTGAGTCTTCTTGGGTACGACGCTACAAGCTTGTTACACCTGTATTTGGGGAGTTTCTCTCATTTCTCTCTGCAGATCCTCTCAAGCTCTGTCAGGTTGGATGGGGAGCGTTGCTGAACAGATATTTCCAGGTCTCTCCAGAGATGTTCGATCTGGTTCAAGTCCGGTCGCTGGCTGGGCCACTCAAGGACATTCAGAGACTTGTCCCGAAGCCAATCCTGCGTTGTCTTAGCTTTGTGCTTAGGGTCGTTGGGTTCACCTGTTGGAAGGTGAACCTTCGTCCCAGTCTGAGGTCCTGAGCGCTCTGGAGCAGGCCCTCATCATGGATCTCTCTGTACTTTGCTCCGTTCATCTTTGCCTCGATCCTGACTTGTCTACTTGCCCCTGCCGCTAAAAAATATTACCACAGCATGATGCTGCCACCACCATGCTTCACCGTAGGGATTGTGCCAGCTTTCCTCCAGACATGATGCTTGGCATTCAGGCCAAAGAGTTCAATCCTGGTTTCATCAGACCAGAGAATCTTGTTTCTCATGGTCTGAGAGTCTTTAGGTGCCTTTTGGCAAATTCCAAGCGGGCTGTCATGTGCCTTTTACTGAGGGGTAGCTTCCGTCTGACCACCCTACCATAAAGACCTAATTGGTGAAGTGTTGCAGAGATGGTTGTCCTTCTGGAAGGTTCACAAATCTCCACAGAGGAACGCTAGAGCTTTGTCAGAGTGACCATCAGATTATTAGTCACCTCCCTGACCAAGGTCCTTCTCCCCCAATTGCTCAGTTTGGCTGGGTGGCCAGCTCTAGGAAGAGTATTGGTGGTTCCAAACTTTTTCCATTTAAGAATGATGGAGGCCAGTGTGTTGTTGGAGACCTTTAATGCTGCAGACATTTTTTGGTAGCCTGCCCCAGATCTGTGCCTCGACACAATTCAGTCTAGGAGCTCTACAGACCTCCTGGCTTGGTTTTTGCTCTGATATGCACTGTCAACTGTGAAACCTTATATAGACAGGTTTGTGTCTTTCCAAATCATGTCCAATCAATTGAATTTACCACAGATGGACTCCAATCAAGTTGTTGAAACATCTCAAGGATGATCACTGGAAACAGGATGCACCTGATCTCAATTCCGAGTCTCATAGCGAAGGGTCTGAATGCTTATGTAATTAAGTTATGTTTTTTATGTTTAATACATTTGCAAACATTTCTAAAAACCTTTTTTTTGCTTTGTCATTATGGGGTATTGTGTGTAGATTGCTGAAGAAAAACAATTATTTAATCCATTTTAGAATAAGGCTGCAACGTAACAAAATGTGGAAAAAGTCAATGGGTCTGAATACTTTCCGAAGGCACTGTATAACTAGGAATAAAGTGACAGATAATTAACAGTAGCAGCAGCGTATGTAATGAGTCAAAAAAGTTTGTGCAAAAAAGGTCAATGCAGGTAGCTATTTGGTTAACTATTTAACTAACTATTTAGCAGTCTTATGGTTTCGGAGGAAGAAGCTGTTTAGGATCCTGTTGGTTACAGACTTGGTGCATTGGTACCGCTTGCCAGCGGTAGCAGAGAGAACAGTCTATGACTTGGGTGGCTGGAGTGTTTGACAATTTTTCGGGCCACCTTCTGATACAGCCTGGTATAGAGGTCCTGGATGGCAGGGAGCTTGACCCCAGTGATGTACTGGGCCGTCCACACCACCCGCCATGCCAAGCGGTGATGCAGCCAGTCAAGATGCTCTCAATGTTGCAGCTGTAGAACCTTTGGAGGATCTGAAGGCCCATGAGAAATATTTTCAGCCTCCTGGGGGGGAGGCGTTGTCGTGCCCTCTTCACGACTGTGCTGGTGTGTTTCAACCATGAATGATACTTAATGATGTGAACACTGAGGAACTTAAGCTCCTGACCTGTTCCACTACAGTCCCGTCGATGTGAATGAGGGTGTGCTCAGACATCATTTCCTGTAGTCCACGATCAGCTCCTTTGTCTTACTGACATTGAGGGAGAGGTTGTTGTCCTGGCACTATACTGCCAGTTAACTGACCTCCTCCCTATAGGCTGTCTCATCGTCGCCGGTGATCAGGTGATCACTGTTGTATCATCGGCAAACGTAATGATGGTATTGGAGTCATGTGCGGCCACGCAGTCCTGGGCGAACAGGTATTCTTAAGTTGGAGGAGTATTAGCCATGTCAGTACAACAAAAGAATGACTGAATTGGATCAAAATGTCAAACCCATCTTTTTGGCAGACGTGCAGACAGAGAGGTTGCATCACTGTCTTAGCATGAAAGAAAATCATAAAAGTAGTGTGATGATAAAAGTCACAGTCATACCCTTGTTGATTGAAGTCTCAGTCATACCCTTGTTGTTTGAAGTCTCAGTCATACCCTTGTAGTTTGAAGTCTCAGTCATACCCTTGTTGTTTGAAGTCTCAGTCATACCCTTGTAGTTTGAAGTCTCAGTCATACCCTTGTTGTTTGAAGTCTCAGTCATACCCTTGTTGTTTGAAGTCTCAGTCATACCCTTGTTTGAAGTCTCAGTCATACCCTTGTTGTTTGAAGTCTCAGTCATACCCTTGTTGTTTGAAGTCTCAGTCATACCCTTGTTGTTTGAAGTCTCAGTCATACCCTTGTAGTTTGAAGTCTCAGTCATACCCTTGTTGTTTGAAGTCTCAGTCATACCCTTGTTGTTTGAAGTCTCAGTCATACCCTTGTTGTTTGAAGTCTCAGTCATACCCTTGTAGTTTGAAGTCTCAGTCATACCCTTGTTGTTTGAAGTCTCAGTCATACCCTTGTTGTTTGAAGTCTCAGTCACACCCTTGTTGTTTGAAGTCTCAGTCATACCCTTGTAGTTTGAAGTCTCAGTCATACCCTTGTTGTTTGAAGTCTCAGTCATACCCTTGTTGTTTGAAGTCTCAGTCATACCCTTGTTGTTTGAAGTCTCAGTCATACCCTTGTTGTTTGAAGTCTCAGTCATACATTTGTTGTTGTCCCGGTCAGGTTGGATGAATGACATGACAGGAAGCTACAACCTGGGCTTTGTGGTTGCGGGAGCATTGAACGTGGCAGCCTGTTTTGTTCTGGCCTTCATCCCCCTGGCCAAGCGCTCAACTAGACAGACATGTAAGAGCATCATGAACGTCACCATCGACCGCTCTACACAGGAAATCATGCAGTGGGCCGATATCCTGCCTCCTTTCTCTGAGGTAGCACACTGGTACCTATAGTTCTTCTGTATGAGGGTTAGGAATCTATCTAACAACATATTTTGTTTCATTGTACATTATTGATGGTGCAAGGTTATGGTCAGGAAAAACTACTAGTACTAATGATAAAATGTACATTTACTCATAAACATTTACTACAACTCATCCAGAACGCCGCAGCCCGTCTGGTGTTCAACTTTCCCAAGTTCTCTCATGTCACCCCGCTCCTCCGCTCTCTCCACTGGCTTCCAGTTGAAGCTCGCATCCGCTACAAGACCATGGTGCTTGCCTACGGAGCTGTGAGGGGAACGGCACCTCCGTACCTTCAGGCTCTGATCAGGCCCTACACCCAAACAAGGGCACTGCGTTCATTCACCTCTGGCCTGCTCGCCTCCCTACCTCTGAGGAAGTACAGTTCCCGCTCAGCCCAGTCAAAACTGTTCGCTGCTCTGGCACCCCAATGGTGGAACAAACTCCCTCACGACGCCAGGTCAGCGGAGTCAATCACCACCTTCCGGAGACACCTGAAACCCCACCTCTTTAAGGAATACCTAGGATAGGATAAAGTAATCATTCTAACCCCCCCCCCCCCTTAAAAGAGTTAGATGCACTATTGTAAAGTGGTTGTTCCACTGGATATCATAAGGTGAATGCACCAATTTGTAAGTCGCTCTGGATAAGAGCGTCTGCTAAATGACTTAAATGTAAATGTAATAATATTTCAATATCAATTGTCAAATAGGAGGAGCCAACAGTGTCCACATACGTGAATTACTTCTCTAAGACTACGTTTCGTAGTCCAGAGATTGTTGACAGTAGACCTGAGGTGTACAGTGGAGATGATGCCAAGACAGCAGGACCTGCTGATGTCACCCGGCTTTAGTAGTGTCAGCACTGTATAGGAGAGAAGAAATGTTGTATCTTTTCACTAAGGGGAGCAAATACAATAATGTATTAATACAGAACTCAATTCATCTGTTTTCATTCAAGAGAGAAAAGACAAGCCCAGGACATTATGACAGACACAGTGCTACTTACAGTCATTGTCCAGTAGTTGGCGCTTCTCTACCAAGAAAATCGAATTATAATGATAATAATTTGTCAGTGATAAGGACCTCTCCATCCATACTGCAAAACACACTGTAGAAAATGACACTGAAACTTTTTTCAAACACTAAATATTTTATTTGCAGCACTTAGTTTTGACTGAAATACATCATCCAACAGTTAGTTTGTTAGCTGTTATTTAATATGCTAATTTGCAGTAAGAAAGCCTTCAACCAACACTGTACTTTCAAGCATTCATCATCCAAAACCAACAGTCCATAAAAGCTTCACTACACACTGACGGCAGCCAGCAAAATACCAGACGAATAAGTCCACATCTACTCAGTCATCACAGTTACAACAGCCTCTCAAGGATACTGTTACCAAATGTAGTAGTAGCATTTTGTTCACCAAATAAATTCCACTGAATCAATACAAC
Source organism: Salvelinus fontinalis (assembly GCF_029448725.1). Classification (NCBI taxonomy): domain Eukaryota; kingdom Metazoa; phylum Chordata; class Actinopteri; order Salmoniformes; family Salmonidae; genus Salvelinus; species Salvelinus fontinalis. The sequence continues at coordinate 20,637,627 of NC_074679.1, read as the reverse complement.
GTATTAACAAAACTCCCAATTGGTGTATTATTGCTAAAAGCAAACAAATATGTAAAATTCCTAAGGAAGCGCAAGGAGATGGAGTGCTATTGGACCCATTTCCAATATTGTAAATGTAAAAGGGATTAGGCAAATTAACAGAACAGATGAACACTGAGCTGAAGTTGATGCAAAATATTCTTCCGACTAAATGCTGTGTGGACGAGATGATTAAATGCATTATAAAGGGACAGGCTACACACCAAAGGAGATATACATAATCTAATATGGGCAAACGTCTTCATCATCAGACATTATACTGAAATAGTCAAGTACTTGAGAGACAGTTCAACAGCATCTGAAAGTACATACTGTGTATGACGGTCACAGTCTTTCTGTCTGGCTCATCAAATACTTGTGGGAGATGACAACATAATAGCGTTTTCATTATCGGTAGGACTATGGCAAATTCCCCTGGCCTGCACACGAGAAATGACTCCTCACTTCTCTGAAGAATGTTAAAGAACAGAGTAGCTACGTGTAGTTCTGTCCTTCAGCTGTTCTTGTCTATTGATGTTCTGTATTATGTCATTCTGTATTATGTGTCATGTTCTGTGTGGACCCCAGGAAGAGTTGCTGCTGCTTTTGCAACAGCTAATGGGGATCCTAATAAAATACCAAATACCAAAGTAGCAGCGAGTGTGGTGCCCTTGTTTTCATAGCGACATTGATACATTGTTGCTAAGACTAGTGTTGTGTGTGGATGTTATAGCGATCATAAGAGTGTTTTTGATCTAGGATATTATCACCCAAATATATTTACTATTTATTTATTTAGTGAAATATCTGAAAGGGTTTGATATGTCGTATCAAACCAGACTATTTTGTCTTTGGCAAATGTGAGGCCTAACGCTTCGATCACACCTACAGTGTCGTTGTGCAAAATGGTACGCAGCATCATCTGGAGATGTGTGCAACAAAAGTTCAACATTCACCTTCTGCTACCGTTTCTGTCAAACCGCCTACGCATATAATTTGACGCATACATTCGATAAATCCAACATATACATCGCACCGAACGCACTGCAACGCAATGCTGCAAGGCAAACGTAGGGTTCCATTGGAAATGAATGTAATTCTGGTGTATCAAAATGCAATGACACTGTCGGTGTGATCGAAGCGTAAGAATGAGCAGTAAGCAGTGAGCACCATCCCTCATATCTACAGTAGGCCGACTCAATCCGGCATTCTGTAAACATCAGTGCACACCTAAGGCCTGTTTCAATCAATCTCAGGAACCTAACCCGATCCCCAGAATCAGAACCACTCTTATGCTGCAATAATTCACCTTGTTTCCAGTGTGTTGAAAGTCAACTCAACTGTATGTGCGGGTAGAGTGTTGTCTTTGACACAACCTGGAAGGCTGGTTAATGGTTCTGAATGAATAGTTAGTCAGTAGTGCTGAATAAATAGGTGGGTACTGGTCTTGAACCTAACCCACTGGGCACAGACGTCAATTCAACGTCTATTTCACGTTGGTTCAATGTAATTGAATTGAATTTTACGTAGAAACAACGTTGATTCAACCAGTGTGTGCCCAGTGGTAATGTATTATTACGTAATTGCATTGTGCTCTTCAACATTATTCATTGATGATCTAGAATATAATTATTGTAGAAGATACATGTGGCTTATTGTGCTCCTGCTGGTCAATGGCCTTGTGAAGTAATGTCAAGGGCAGTTCTGGTATCAGGCCTTGGGGCTGTGTGAATATTATAGCCCTCCCACTGTTCCTTCATAGAGCAGACATCACCACCGTATCAGGCCTTGGGGCTGTGTGAATGTTATAGCCCTCCCACTGTTCCTTCATAGAGCAGACATCACCACCGTATCAGGCCTTGGGGCTGTGTGAATGTTATAGCCCTCCCACTGTTCCTTCATAGAGCAGACATCACCACCGTATCAGGCCTTGTGTTGTTTATGGGTTCGCTTGTGTCATTTGCGTATAGGACTTGTGCGTGCCAGCTGTGTCAGTCACTTAGAACATACTTCAACTGTCCCCTCATTCAGACTATTCCAACTCTGCAGTTTGATTTTTGGCTAAAAGCCACCAGCCAGCAAACAATATTCAAAACAATATATATTCTAACTATCTGCAATTACAAAAGTACACAATACAAAACTGAACACAGGGAAATGCAACAACAAACAAAAACGACTATGTGTGTCATTATCTCATTATGTAGAGTCAGATGCATTTCTGGTTGCACTCATTCAACATGTAAAAGTAGTCCTTGTTAAGGCTTGTCCTGTTAACTCGCCATGCAAAGAAACACATTCCATTACGAGCAGGTACACTGGACAGGGGAAAATAAAGGTGAAAAATGTTCATCTTATTTTAAGGCCCACTATATTACATTGATGGGCATCTGTAACGTACCATCAGTTATCCATGGTCACATCACATTAATCTGTCAGTCTTCTCATGTAGACTGAGGATGAAAGGGAACAGTATGCCCTTAGCTTCCAGTGGTGGCTTGAGTGGTTCCTCTACAAAGTAAGAGCCGTCCTCCTCCACCACAAACTGCAGAGTCTGAGTCTTGTTCACACAATAGATGCAGTTTCCGATGACTGCACACCTGAACGGCATAGGGCTGCCCTGCCGCTGCGACGCGCAGTCATGCCACATTTTCACTATGGTGTCGTACTTGAACACAGTGACCCCCTGGTCACGGTTGACGTCAAACCTGTAGATGAAGCTTTTCAGAGCCACCATGTCGGTTGACTTTTTCCTGCTGTTGTTGTAGGGGCACTCCTGCCACTCGTCCCTCTTGGCGTCGTATTTTAGGAGACGGTAGAACAGAGACCCTCCTGAGACGTAGAGCTCTCCATTACATGTGGTGGCTTCATGGGCCACAGCGAACGCCCCTTTGGGTAAGGGAGCCACTGTGGTCCATCTATCAGTCCGAGGATCGTATTTTTCTACTGTGAACAAACACTCCCCTCCTATGGCGTACAAGTTACCCTCCATAGACACTAGCTTGAGCTGCGACCGCGCCTGGTTGAGCGGCCGAACCTCGCTCCAGCGGTTAATGATGGGGTTGTAACAGAACACCTTGTCTGAGACCTTGCCCTTATCCCCATATCCCTTTATCCCACCGGCCACAAACAGGTAGTTGTACAAGGTGCAGATCCCACAGCCCTTAGTGTTAATGTCCTCCGGCATCAGAGTCAGAGGTCTCCAGTCATTGGCTGCCTCGTTGAAGTAGTAAATCATGTGGTTCTCCTCGAAGGATGCCACGGACAGAGGGCTCTGTGGTCGACTGTTACAGCGACTCTGAGGTCGGCTCCCGACACGGTCAAACACATCGTTGATCTCAGCGACCATCAGGGACCTCTTCCCCTCCATTCTCTTCTTCAGGACTAGATCCCTCTCCGACCCCGTCAGACGCCCGTACACTGCTGGGTCCTGCAGGATCTGGAGGAAGTTGTCACTCATGAAGCGATAGGCCGTCTCTTTCAGTTCGTTGAGTCGTTGCTTCTTGGCGATAGTTAGAATCTCATAACAGTTCTCTGCTGTGACCTGCTCTGACATTGTATCCATAGCAGCCTGGACAGCACATGGGATCTGTAAGATCTTAGCTCCTGTGATCACCTCTACCACATTGTCCTTGTGCACATTCATCTGAGAGGTGTAGATATAGTCTATCAGGATGGTCAGGGTCTTGTAGTTCAGCCCTTTCACTTTTAGGATGTCTCTTGACTGACGAGCCTTGAAATAGTCACTCTTCCCTGCCAGAACAGACTTGTGAACACTGATTTTCTGGCCACCGACTTCAATCACTAAATCTGGCTCCTCTTTAGGCGTTGTGTTACTGACGCCACCATGGCCACTACTGCCCCTGTGTCCTTGGTTCGACTCAAGCCCTGACTGTCCATACAATGTGTCATATTCTGTGGGAGAGCTGTGGCTGAACAAGCATCCCAGCTCTTGTATGGTTGGCTGGTTGCCCGTGGTGATACAATGAGTGTCAGGCGCAGCGGTCCCCTGCTCCCGGGAGTCAGTGACGTTTGTGATGTGACACTGACTCCTCACTATGCTCTCTCTACAGAGGGACAGAGACCCTTCCGCTTCCTCTCTGGCCTCTCCCTTGAAGCATAGAGAGGGACCCACACTGCAGGGCACTTTTTCCCTCGCTCCATTCATATCCTCACTGATACTGTTTCTGCCATGAGTACAGTTCTGGTCTTTACCAGCATCAAGCTTGGGTATGTGAGATGTATGTGCTTGATGAGAAGGATCAGTAATGTGAAACTGATCTGTATTTGAGATGTGTGATCCATCACCCTGTGGACTGTCAAAGTGATGATGCCCAATCACCGTACCACCATCCAACAAGTACTCCTTTGTAACTGGTGTGCTCTGTCGACAGAGTCCCTGGTCGCCCAGTATGAATCCCAGGTCTGGAACATTAGTGTTCTCCCCCTGCTTCCTTGGGAGCGAACAGACAACCCCGTCCTCTAGGTCCGAGCAGATGGGGTGGTGGAAGATGACATCTGCCTCCACCGTGTGCACCCCTCCTCTATGTCTCTGTCTGTCATTCATCCTGTCTGATCAGAGCTAGTGGCAGTTCAGATCCTCAGTGTTCATAATGAGGAGAATCCAACACAGTCTTCTGGAATCACTCCTACAGATCCTCAGTGTTCATAGTGAGGAGAATCCAACACAGTCTTCTGGAATCACTCCTACAGATCCTCAGTGTTCATAGTGAGGAGAATCCAACACAGTCTTCTGGAATCACTCCTACAGATCCTCAGTGTTCATAGTGAGGAGAATCCAACACAGTCTTCTGGAATCACTCCTACAGATCCTCAGTGTTCATAGTGAGGAGAATCCAACACAGTCTTCTGGAATCACTCCTACAGATCCTCAGTGTTCATAGTGAGGAGAATCCAACACAGTATTCTGGAATCACTCCTACAGATCCTCAGTGTTCATAGTGAGGAGAATCCAACACAGTCTTCTGGAATCACTCCTACAGATCCTCAGTGTTCATAGTGAGGAGGATCCAACACAGTCTTCTGGAATCACTCCTACAGATCCTCAGTGTTCATAGTGAGGAGGATCCAACACAGTATTCTGGAATCACTCCTACAGATCCTCAGTGTTCATAGTGAGGAGAATCCAACACAGTCTTCTGGAATCACTCCTACAGATCCTCAGTGTTCATAGTGAGGAGGATCCAACACAGTATTCTGGAATCACTCCTACAGATCCTCAGTGTTCATAGTGAGGAGAATCCAACACAGTCTTCTGGAATCACTCCTACAGATCTTGGCAGGTCTTGTCTCTTGAACCTATTTGACACTTTAGGGGAGAAGAGAAATATATATTGAAATATGAAAGTTTCAAAGAACTAAAACATGTAAATTGTTGGCAATGATACTTGAAAACTCGGAGGGGCGCCCTTACTCCACAAGAAACAAATGGAGCCTACTTTATCCACAGAGATTTATGGAGTAGCTTTTATGTTTTCAACAAATGCACTAAACTCTATTGTAAAAGACACTAAGAGAACACATACTTTTTTAATTATACAGATTATAGGGTCTAATTGCACATTTGGCACTTGTTGTGCCGGAAAATATTAATTATAGGCCTATTATAAAGATATTAGACAGTGTGAATTGAGTACTAAGTAAATTATTGTAGATGTTAACAGCTAACACACATGACGCACTGGATGATCATACTAATCGAGTATTAAAATTAATCGCGACCTTCGCCGGAGAATCGCACATAGGGCGCATGCTCGGTGGCACCTCCATTCCACCAGCAAGAATAAGCAAGACCTAGCATGAATAAGGCCGTGACGGCCGAGATTTCCCTTCAAAATAAAAGTTCTGCAATGAAGATGGTAAGAAAAAATACAAAAAGGGTTGAAATTTGTAACATTTTATGAGGACATTTTTGCAGACTTTTTATATATAGCACAAATAATATTGTAGCACTGACATTATTGTTAACAGCATTAAAATGAATGATTACTCAATAGTTATCATGTAACAACAGTAATACAAATAAAAAAACATTATTTATAAAGCAACTATTAATAATAATAGTAATATTAATAGTATAATAATTATTTTAATAATCAACTTTAGAAAAACGTTTTAATCCCATTATTAATTAGCCCATTCCTATTGCACGATGTTCAGTAAGTTTTTCATATTGGACATGCATATTGCACCGTACACAATTTTCTGTGAGGAGGGTCCATTCTACTCAGCACTTGTGGTTTCCAAATCGAACCTGTTTACACCCAGAGGAGCGTTGTTGCTTATTTTACGGTCCTTAGAGTGGCCAATCGGCTTAAATTCACTCATTTTTGCACATTGGACATACATATTGCATTGTACACAATTTTCTATCTTTAAAAGTGGGCTCTTTGCCTTTTTGCAATTTATAAACTGATATTTTCGGTGGACTGACAATGGATCCCTATTTAAACTATCCTCCTCATACAGAGTTGGCTACAATTTCAATTTCATCCTCCAGAAAAGGCAGATCTAATATTACAGCAAATAATATGGCTAAACTCCAATATACTGATAGAGACAAAATACAGTTTTACAAGAAGAGTATAATATTTATGACGCACATTGTAAACAAGAACGGTAAAATTGTCACAAAGCAGCTATCAACAGTGTATGGAGGTGTATGCCCAACACAAAATTATAACCAACTCATCGTGACTCTGCCACAAAATTGAAAGAGACAAATACTTAAAGAAGAAATTAAAGAATCAGTCTCTCTGCCACCCATAAAAAAATCATAAATGATTAGTATAAATCAAAAAAATTATAAGTTTATTTAAACTTAAAAGGTTTGACAGCAATAATGTATCAAATTAAAGTCAGCTGTGAATAGGTTGATGTCCCAATACCTTGGCATCGGGTCTATGAACTGACCTTCGAAACAACAACTGACACATCAATCCGTTCATTTCAGTTTAAGCTATTATATAAAATACTTTCTACAAAAAGAAAGCTCAATATATGTGGCATTGAACAGTCTGTCTTGGGCAGACTCTGCCACGAGGAAACAGAATCAATAGAAAATATTTTCTGGCCATTGGTGGCTCTCGCTTTTGGAGTCAGGACCAGGAATGGTTGTTGTGTCATAATATCAGGGTTCAGATGGACCTGCAAACTGTATTGTTAGGGGATCTGACAAACCACTATCAGTCAATGGGAAATATCATTATACTCTTGGGTAAAGTATTTATATTTAGGGCAATATATGGTAGAAATCTTACAAATAGGGAGGTGTAGTTAGAGATAATAGTAAAATGGAGGGATGCATTCCAAAATAGCATTAAACTGGTGGGTTAATCTGTGGACATTGGAAGGTTGGAGTTAACATCAGAATCAATAGTGGATTGGCCTCTGTGGGTGAAAATCCAGCACTTGTAGAAAGAGAAAATTAGGAATATATGTATAATTATTTACCTACATGTACTGTAGATGTGAGCGAAATAGATGTAAGTAGCAGTAGAAGTCAATGGAGGCTGCTGAGGGGAGGACGGCTCATAATAATGGCTGGAACGGAGCGGATAGAACGGCATCAAACCATGTGTTGGATGTATTTGATACCATTCCACTCATTCGCTCCAGCCATTACCGCGAGCCCATCCTCTCCAATTAAGGTGCCTCTAACCTCCTGTGGTAAAAGTATTGTGGTCTGTTGGTAGGGGGGGAAAGTATAAGTAAAAAATAATAAGTATACCGAAGGGGACTCTTATTCTGAAGAATTCCACAAATCCGTGACCCGGAAGTGCTTAGTTATTCTTGCCTGCTTCACAATAGTTTTAGTGGCAACTGCTGACTGCTAGATAGATTCATGTTGAATACGAAAGGGGAGGATAAGGAAATCCGTCCACGCGCACATTACGCAGTCAAATTGTGTCATAGGTTAATAGAAATGGATTAATACATCCATTCATCACAATGAAATGTTAAGAAATATAAATTGGGAACCTTGTGCACAATATAGCCTAATTTCAACGCATGCAATTATTCCAGGCTAAATTTACAGTTTGGCTAAATCATCATTAAAGATGGAAATTGTAATGCATCTCGACTAATATAAAACATTATAGGGTAGCCAACTTACGTCTTTAGATGCAGGCAGCGCAATTCAATGGACTGCTTTCATCAGTCTCTCACACACAAAGCCCAGCTATGGGAGGTAGCCCCAATCTTGAAAATAGGAGAACCTCACAAATGCAATACGGCTGTCTTTTCCCTCGTATATAGAGGATATTTCGTTAATGTGGACAAGTCCCTAATTCCACGTCCATTGGAGACATAGCACTTGTTAATTGAGCTCCAGGACAAATAGTCTCCGGGTAAATGGGTCATTATTATTCCTTCACAACTCATAAGAGAAAATCCACTGTAGCTACGTCTTGTCTGAAACCAAACGCAAACAGTTATTACAGGACTTAATCTTTCAGAGTACCGATCCACAACTAATATGCCGCCAATAACCTCCTGCAGCTCTACAGTGCGTCTGACCTAAGCATAGATAGAGCATCAAAAATCAATCCAGCATGGATCAGGGATCTCCGTCTCTGCTGCCCCTACTCTGTTTTGCCTTTTTCAGTAGACTACCGACCGACAGTTATTGATCTAGAGTAGACCACACCCCCTCTCAGTATTAACCTCACATACACGGACGTGGCTATCCCCATCTGCCGGGTTTGCACCCTGCACGAGTTGGAGGCAACCGGAGGTGAAGATGCGACATTCTTTCACACGCCTTGTGCGCGATATACCACGAGGGAAACTCAGCGATCTGAGCCCCTGCGTGCGTTATAAGCCTGTCATTGGTAAGACCCTACTACAGCCTCTTATACAAACGGCCCGATTTTAATTCCATACCACTGTATAAAGCCTAGTACTTCAAAAGCAAACCCAACGGGCAACGAGTCTGCTGTTCACTATACAACGGACACATTTGTGTTTCCCCTAGTGGGGTACTGTAACTCTAAAGACCCATGTGTCCAGATTAAAATGTACTTACTGCCTTCTGCTTGGTATGCTACAACATCCCATAATAGTTCAGTCTGAAAGGAAGAACATTGCTTCAACTTCCCCTGTAAACCATGGGCTATATACATAATAAAAAAACTGTGTGGTTCGAGCCCTGAATGCTGATTGGCTGACGACAGTTGTGGTATATCAGACCGTGTATACCACTGGTATGACAAAACATTTATTTTTTACTGCTCTAATTACATAGGTAACCAGTATATAAGGCTACCTCAGAGGTTTGTGGTATATGGCCAATATACTATGGCTAAGGGCTGTATCCAGGAACTCCACATTGCATCCCTTAGCCTTGGTACATTGGCCATATACCACACCTTGTTGCTTAAGCATCTCTCCTCTCAGGCCAGTCTTTCAAATTATTGCAAACCTGACTTTTTAAATTGTTAAAAACCAGCAAAACAACCAATATCATCACAGGGTTAAAAGGGGTATTCATACCCCTAGACATATTCCACACGCTGTTGTGTTACAACCGGAATTCAAAATGGAATTAAAAAATCTCACCCATCTACACACAATACCCCATAATGACTAAATGAAAAGATGTTTTTAAAAGATTTTTCAAATGTATTGAAAATGAAATATCTAGTATTCAAATATTCACACCCCTTAGTCAATACATGTTAGAATTACTTTTGCAAATTATTATTTTTAAAATTCTTCAAGCTCTGTCAAGTTGGTTGTTGGTCATTGCTAGACAACCATTTTTAAATCTTGCCATATTTTCAAGCCAATTTAAGTCGAAACTATAACTAGGCCACTCGTCTTGGTAAGCAACTCCAGTGTACAATGAGTGTACAAAACATTAGGAGCACCTGCTCTTTCCATGCCTGACCAGGTGAATCCAGGTGAAAGCTATGATCCCTTATTGATGTGACTGATCAGTGTAGATAAAGGGGAGGAAAGGTTAAAAGAAGGAATTTAAGCCTTGAGACAATTGAGACAGAATGTGAACGTGTAACATTCAGAGGGTGAATGGGCAAGACAAAATATTTAATTGCCTTTGAATGGGGTATGGTAGAAGTTGCCAGGCGCACCGGTTTGAGTGTGTCAAGAACTGCAACACTGCTGGGTTTTTCACACTCAACAGTTTCCCAAGTGTATCAAGTATGGTCCACCACCCAAAGTACACCCAGCAAAATTGACACAACTTTGGGAAGCATTGGAGTCACCATGGGCCAGCATCCCTGTGGAACGCTTTCAACACCTTTTCGTCCATGCCCTGACAAATTGAGGCTGTTCTGAGGGCAAAAAGGGGTGCAACTCAATATTTGGAGTCTGTTCCTAATGTTTAGTGCACTCAGTGTATATTTGGGAAAGGAAAGGTAAAGGGGGATACCTAGTTAGTTGTACAACTGAATGCATTCAAATGAAATGTGTCTTCCGCATTTAACCCAACCCCTCTGAATCAGAGAGGTGCAGGCGGTTGCCTTAATCGACATCCACGTCTTTGGCGCCCAGGGAACAGTGGGTTAACTGGCCTTATGTAGGGTATTGTCTTACTGAAAGGTGAATATCTCCCAGTGTCTGTTGGAGCAGGTTTTCCTCTAGGATTTTGCCTGTGCTTAGCTGTATTCTGTTTCTTTTTATCCTAAAAAAATAACTCCTTAGTCTTTGGCGATGACAAGTATACCCATGACATGATGCAGCCACCCCCATTCTTAAAAATATGAAGAGTGGTACCCAGGGATGTGTTGTGTTGGATTTGCCCCAAACATAATACTTTGTATTCAGGACAAAAAGTTCATATCTTTGCCACATTTTTTGCAGTTTTACTCTAGTCCCTTATTGTAAACAGGATACATGTTTTGGAATATGTTTTATTCTGTACAGGCTTCCTTCTTTCACTCTGTCATTTAGGTTAGTATTGTGGCGTTACTACAATGTTGTTGATCCATCCTCAGTTGTCTCCTATCACAGCCATTAAACTCTGTAACTGTTTTAATGTCACCATTGGCCTCCTGGTTAAATCCCTGAGTGTTTTTTCCTTCCTCTACGGCAACTGAGTCAGGAAGGACGCCCGTATCTTTGTAGTGACTTGGTGATACATCATCCAAAGTGTAATTTATAACTTCACCATGCTCAAAGGGATATTCAATGTCTTCTGGGAAGGCTTTCCACTAGATGTTGGAACATTGCTGCGAGAACTTGCTTCCATTCAGCCACTAAAGCATTAGAGAGGTTGGGCACAGATGTTGGGCGATTGGGCCTGGCTCGCAGTCGGCGTTCCAATTCTTCCCAAAGGTGTACGATGGCGTTGAGGTAGGGCTCTGTGCAGGCCAGTGAAGTTCTTCAACACCAATCTCGACAAACCATTTCTCTATGGACCTTGCTTTGTGCACGTGGGCATTGTCATACTGAAACAGGAAAGGGCCTTCCCCAAACTGTTGACACAAAGTTGGAAGCACAGATTAATCTAGAATGTTATTGTATGCTGTAGCATTAAGATGTCCCTTCACTGGAACTAAGAGGAGTAGCCCAAACCATGAGAAACAGTCCCAGACCATTATTCCTCCTCCACCAAACTTTACAGTTGGCACTTTGCATTGTGGCAGGAAGCGTTCTCTTGGCATCTGTGTTTCCACTGCTCCAGAGTCCAAGCTTTACACCACTACAGCCGACACTTGGCTGCTCGGTGTGAAGCTCCCAACGAACAGGTTTTGTGCTGAAGTTGTTTCCAGAGGCAGTTTGGTCCCATTCTGTGAGCTTGTGTGGCCTACCACTTCGCGAGTGAGTCATTGTTGCTTCTAGACGTTTCCACTTCACAATAACAGCACTTGACCGGGGCAGCTCTAGCAGGGCAGAAATTTGACGAACTGACTTGTTGGAATGGTGGCATCCTATGACTGTGCCACATTGAGTCACTGAGCTATTCAGTAAGGCCATTCTACTGCCAATGTTTGTCTATGGAGATTGCATGGCGTTGTGCTTGATTTTATACACCAATCAGCAACGGTGTGGCTGAAATAGCCAATTCCACTCATTTGAAGGGTTGTCAACATACTTTTGTATATATAGTGTATAAAAATAGAGGAGCCACTCCGGGCCAACACAAGGGCACCATAGTACAATCAGCGTCATGGATTACACTGCAGCATTCCTGCCTGCTGCAGAGGAACACAGAGAGCACAGAGAGAAAGCATGCCATGGCCACAACACAACAAATCCACTCCATTCAAGGATTCACAATCTTCCTTACGTTCACAATATAATGCATGTTTGTCCCTCAGTATTATCTTGAGGAGCAGACATGCCACACACAACACATCCACATGCTCTGAGGAGAGAGATCACACTCACATACAGCCATGCTGACACAGACTATGGACAGTCTATGGATACCTGTGGTGATAGGGCCCTACTTTTTGAGCAATCATGTGACATAGCAATATTATAGGCTGTATTTTATGCCTAATTGAGACATTTGAATACAGGCTGTAGCCTTTCTTAGACTCCGGCTGAACTTTACCCCCAAGACAGAATAGTCATCAGGACATTAGATAAATTAGACATATCCCCCCAAGTGCACGTTTTGTTTTTTGCCCTAGCTTTACACACAGCTGATTCAAATAATCATTGCTTGATGAGTTGGTTATTTGAAGAAGCTGTGTAGTGCTTGTTGTTCAGTGTGGAGAGTTGTTCTTAGAGCTTGATATTGGACCAAATACCAGAGGCTATACATTACTGGTAGCATATTTGAACTAGTGCAATTTTTTGGGTTGAAATCAAGTGAACAGGCTGAGCATACATGAAATAAATCATACACAAAGCTGCTGAATAAAACATGTATAGTGTTAATATACACAACAGAAGTACATACAAAATGGGACAAAAGTATAAAGCTTTAGATACATTTTTTAAATATCCTTTAGCGACAAAAAATGTATTTGGGCAAGTAACAACATCTTCTTTTCATCTGGTAACAGTTAGAGACTCTCCCTCCATTTAGGATCTACTGGAAACCTGGCCAGCCAGGAAGTCCCATCATACCTCATATCAGCAACCACTCACCCTCCATAGCCACCTGATGACAACATAAGGACACCTTAAGCTTCAGTGTACCAATGAAATATGGGCACCATTGCAGACAAAGGATCTCTCCCTGACCCAATAACAAACAAGTAAACATATCTATTAACAGACCCAATTCATTGAACATAGACTGGCCAATGGAGATGATCATGAGAAGGCTTTGGCCTCAAAGATTGCCTGTTCCTAACGGTGGAAGTGTCGGAGTAGACATTGTTCAAAGCAACAGAGATGAAAAGTCACATTGCCTGGCTTTCCTCAAACTCTGTCTACATAGGAAAATGGGAATGTCTGATGTCTGTCTACGTGAGTAGCCCGGATACAATTATTGTGCCATCAACACTCTGGTGATCAGGCACGTCTCAGTCACACAAAATATTAGCCATGTTATAACAAGTAACATTTCATCAGTCCTCTTTCGAAATGACATAATATGAATGACATTAGGGACATTTCAGTGGTTTTTCTACATATTCAGGTTCTCTTCATTGGATTCAAGTCAGGTGCCATTATTAAGTGGTTAGAGTGTATTGATCCATTTGTACCCATTACCCAATAGGAATGTCCCACATGAACAGAAGGGTCACTGGGTAGGAGATATCAGAAACTCTTGATATTATTCATGGTTTGCCCTCTGGAGTATTTCTCATTATAAGACACATAGTTGAGTTGATTGATCCCAAAGTCCAGACAACCATGGGAATGAATGGATATCCTTTGCAGTCGAGTGTCACTGAGTCGAGTTGGAACTGCAGCATCCTCAGTCTTTGAGGAGAAAGTGAGAGAATAAGAGAATGAGGAGGATTATGGGGAGACATGACAGGATTATGGTTATTAAACCATTAATACTATTGAATACTACAGTGACTATGGCCCCACTCACCTTGTTACGCTGTACTAGTTAGTCTCTACTCTCTGGTCTCTATCACACATTGAGTAGAGGGATCTGCCACACCATGATGTTGGACACCGTCTCCTCCTGACGGGACTGTTTGGTCTTCCTGTTGACCCTGTGGTGACCCAGCCCACCTGACACCACCAGCAGAGAGCTGACGTCCACCTTCTGGACCCTCCTGCCCCTCTGGTGGTGGGCCGGATCATTGACCAGGTCATAGATGGCCCCGTCTTCGGGCCCGTGCTCCAGAGACCCCTGGGACAGAGCCAGGGAGCCACAGGAGGAAGACAGGGAGTCCTGGATGGCCATGGAGGTGCAGCCTGCCTCCCCCAGCCACACTCCCCGGCCCTGGGTGGGAGCTAGAGCGGGTGTGGAGCCTGGGGTTGGTGGTGGGGAGGCCTGGGCCTTCTCCCCGTCCTTGGTGTCTCCTGGCTGGCTAGTTAGGCTGCTGCCTGGGTTGCCGGAGGGCCGGTTGCACACCGCGGCTGCCATGGTGAGGAACTTTACTGGGCCGTGGTGGGCGTGGAAGGATACCATGCCCCGTCCTACGACAGCCAAATATCCAGACACACATTACTCCATATACCGTCTAAATGTACTGGAAAATACTGTTAGTAACTACATATGTGTTTCAAATTGCCCACTTTTGGCAGTAGCCTCCAGAGACTAAGAATTCCATAGACCAGAGGCACATGGAAACTAGCTTTGAGTCATATCAAATAAGAGACAGTATCATTGTGAGAAAGGCTCCACTAAAATATCAAGGCAGCTGGGACCTGAAGGATAATGACTGAGGCCCATTAACCCATGTTGTGCTCCAGTTAGATTGATAAAGTCCTTAAAGCACTTAGTACCCAAATCCCTTCCTTTACCCCAAAACTATGACACCAAATGGATGGTTTGCCATTTAATTCCTCATTGGGATTTTTAGATAATCTGGAAGAATCTTCAGGGAAGATGCACCCACCTGTGACCTTCGGGATTCCCTGTAGTCTGGGGACAGAGAGGGCCACTGTCACCCCCAGGTTGGTCCCCACCAGCAGCAGACCATGGCACACCAGCAGACTGCTGACTGAGACCCTCTGGTTCCCTATGGACAGAATAGAACCAACACATCAATACTGAATCTGCAGAGTTTGTGTTAAATTCTGTTGTAGAGAGCAGGTTGGAGCAGTAATCCAGGGGGCTATAATATTGCACAAAACATTCTGAACAGTGGGCTTTTTCAAGTTATGAAAAAAAGGTTGATAGTTAATAGTTGACATTAATGATTTCCGTGGTCAAGCTTAACACAGTAGGAGTAGGGTAGGTATTTACATTCACAGTAGGAGATAAGTAGATATTTACATTCACAGTGGGAGATAAGTAGGTATTTACATTCACAGTGGGAGATAAGTAGCTATTTACATTCACAGTAGGAGATAAGTAGGTATTTACATTCACAGTAGGAGATAAGTAGGTATTTACATTCACAGTAGGAGATAAGTAGGTATTTACATTCAGAAGTCTCCTAGAAATGAGAATGAACACAGTTAATGTGCCCCTTCCAGTGAGCCGAGGGACAGTAACAGGGAGGGAGGTATTTCTGCTTAGTGTGTGGGGAGGTCACTACAGCAATAACACTTAACAGCCAGTGGTCTCCAGGGCAACCGAAAGAGGAGTAAAAATAATAACAGCTCTTTTCACCAAAAAGACCACCATTATAGTCTGCTTTGATTCAAACAAACAAACACAAAAGTGTTATGTAAATCGAGAATGAGTGAACCGTAATGTCGTAATTAAGCAAGCAACTGTGGTTCTATTCAGAAAGCCTGATGCAGGCTGGGACAGAAAGGGGTGTGTGTGTCCAGTCTTCACAAATAAATTCAGTATGAAATATCACTTTATACTGTAAACGCAGTAATTGTTATGCTAACAGCACCTTTTAGAGGACGTGATAAATTGTGTCGTCTAGTGAACAACGTTTAGTGACTTATTATGTGGAACTTGGTACCTGTTAACATCCTCAATAAGCATTACTATGGCAACAAGCAGCATTGCAAAGAGTGAACAGAACATGTCCAGAATACCCTTAACAAGTTAAATGCCAATAATTGTTAATGCAAATGCATTTTGACAGAACCGTCATAACGGACGGAGTATGGTATGACTGTTTGAGAAAGTCTGTCAAGGCTCCAGTTGTGAGTGGCATTACCCATCATACACTGCAGTAAGAGCTGCGCAACTAAGTCCTCTCCCTCCCATAATCCCCCAGGGCTTTGGCCAAATCAACCGCTGATCTCTCTGCCCGACCCCTAGCTCCTCCAGAGATCACCCCTCTGAGGAACATCAGTCCCGAGTCTACAGTGCTACTCACCCAGCAGAGAACAGAGCAGCATAAGCCATCGCCGCACATGTGCTTGTAATGAGGGCCCGCGGTTAGCAGAAACACACACACTGGGGTGCATTTCTCAACATTCTCCTTTCATAATATTTGAAGTTTCCACCCATAGGCCAAACCAAAATAAACCTGAACCAGCATCAACACGGCCCGGGCCTGTTCCAGATCCCACACCAGAGGTCTGCTTTGATCTGCAATTATCCCCCACAACTAGCATGCTGAATTACAGCAGGGGGTTCAGATAGAAAACATACAACCTACAGTACACTACACTGATATTAAACTACCAGTAGGGTGGGTTAGATATAAAACACTGATCCTATCTCACTAAGAGATGGTTCATATCAGGCCAAAGTCTGGAACCAGAGTCAGAGAGACTACAGCACTATAGTCTCTCCATGTCTCCAGGCCTCTGTCCCCAGGCCTCTGTCCCCAGGCCTCTGTCTCCAGGCCTCTGTCTCCAGGCCTCTGTCCCCAGGCCTCTGTCCCCAGGCCTCTGTCCCCAGGCCTCTGTCCCCAGGCCTCTGTCTCCAGGCCTCTGTCTCCAGGCCTCTGTCTCCAGGCCTCTGTCTCCAGGCCTCTGTCTCCAGGCCTCTGTCTCCAGGCAGTCCTAGGGGCCAACGTGGTGATGAAGGGGCTGGAGGTGTTAACTGGCTCTGCATGTTTATCCCCATTAGTGTCCACATGGCTGGGTATTTAGGTCAGGCCAGACAAAGCCGCCAATACAGACACTTCTCTCCTGCACTCACTACAGACTCATCTTCTACACTCTTATGTTCTTTGGCTGTCCCAATAGGAGAACCATTTGAAGAACCCTTTTTGGTTCTAGGTAGAACGCTTTTGGGTTCCTTTCTACAGAGGGTTCTATATGGAACCCAAAAGGGTTCTACCTAGAACCAAAAAAGGTTATCCTATGTGGACAGCCGAAGAACCCTTTTGGAACACTTTTTTATAAGAGTGTAGGGCAGTGTTCGCAAACTCCGGGTATAAAGTACCCCCAACAGTACATATTTTTTGTTGTGGCCCCGGACAAGCACACCTGATTCTACTTGGCAACTAATCGTCAAGCCCTTGACAAGTTGAATCAGGTATTTTTGTCCGGGGCTACAACAAAAATGTGTGCTGTTGGGGCCAGGGGTTCTCGAGGACCAGAGGTGGGAAACACTGGTCTAGAGAACATCAAAGACACAGTGTGAGAACAAACTGTATTTGGAGTGTGGTTTTTGGAAGGTTTTCAGAACGTGTTTCCAAATTAAAATCAACCAAACCCAACTCGGTAAAGGGTTAAGGAAGGGCAGAGGAGGTACTGTAAGTAATCACCAAAGCGTGTGCTTGAATAATCAATGTGGAATTCAATTGGACATAACTAAAACCGAATTACAGCCAAAGAGACCACAGTTTTGCAAAATATCTGTGAGGAATTCCTCAGTGCAATCAAAGGATTTACAAAGAATCGTTCCAACATGAGCTAGCATGAGTAGGAGAACAACCCCACCTTGAACACTGAGGACATTTCACACTCAATCACTCTCAATTCTATGCCATCAACTGTGAACTCCCTCCGGCAACTGTGAACCCCCTGTCTGAACCTGTGTTTCCTGAGGTCTGCAATAGGGTCTCAGACAAAACTAATTCACACATTGTCTCACAGCTCTCTGCTGGACTACTGAAACCCCCTAAATACACAAATAGTATGTAGTTATTCTGGCTGTGTTCCTGTAGTTTGTTGCTACAGTATGTCGGGGTGCATCTGGAGTCACCTCTTCAGCCTGAACAATACTACTCAAGTACCTCAAGAATGTAGCGATGCAGAGAATATAAAGTCACTGCATCCATCACCCTCCACTCTAAACAGGTATTGATCGTCCCATCCTCTTGCATCCAAACAGCTTGGATGGCACTACAGTCAGCAGGCTCTGCAGAAACAGCACATTCTCTGGCCTAGTCAATCAATCTGACAGCAGCTGCCAACAACTAAATAAGTGCCAAGGTGGAACATTGTGGAAAGCCAAACCCAGGCTTGCAGGGGCAAACAATACAACTCCCTCCACGGAGAGAAATCTGAACTTGCCCTGACAAATCACATGCACATGTTCAGCCAGTGCAGGCCGCCAGTTTAGACCGTGGTTGAAGAGAACCAGGTGAGGGGGATACAGAGGGGGTTGGATCAGTTGGATGGTCCACTGGAAGAGATGATAGAAGGAAAACAGAGTCCCATGACAGAGCGATACTGTAGATAGGACATTAACCCATCGCTGTTATCAGAGGAAGTCAGCTCTTTGATAATACACACAGACCGTAATGTGATGCACACAGCCTTGGCCTAGAGGAGGAAGTATTTCAAGTCGCTGGTCTGAGGTCTCTCCTTCAGAGAAACTTCCTCTGTGGTTGATGCCTCCTATTAGTTAATAAGTAATCCAGACAGGCTTATCATTCACATCTCTGTTAAAAGCCATTCTGCTGCTCAACCTCAGAACTTGGTGGACTGAGTTTCTCAGAAGGCTAGGTGTAGGGTAAGATACTGACTGGATATTCAAAGCATACTGTGCTGAATGAAAGTGTGCTCTTGCTTTTCCACAAACAACCACAAAGTCATCCCTTAGAGACCCTTAGGTTAATGCAAGACTTGACTAAATTGCCTCATCAAATATTGAAGCACTATTGAATATGCAACTAAAGCATACATGATGGCACATATGCCAATATTTAATAAGGTTTACTGGGCAAACGAAGCCATGATACAATGGTGTTGCCTGGCTACCCTAACTCATTGCTCTAGCCAAACACTACGCCCACGGAAGTTATTTTCTTCTCCGCAATGAGTCTGGATCCGAGTAACTCATCAGCGATTTCTAGAATGAAAATCCATTCTAGACTGTCTGATTGGTTCCATAAACCAATGGGTTGGGCCAGAGCCAGAACACATGTGGGTAAAGCAGCGTTTCGAAAATGCTTTATTGTCTGTGATACTCTGATTGGTTAGAGATTATCCAATCGCTGATTACTTTGTTCTGTACAACACTCCTTCATTTTGACATCACCCCAAACAACTTAAATGATGGCAGTCTCAGACTGAAGTATGTAGCGAACAATAGATCAGAGGAAGAATTCAGTTTGAGTTGTCAGGCAAATGATGATGTCCCTTGCTGTAATGCAATACATTACATTAGACTACTTAAATTAGTTATCAAATATTATGGAACTCCCATGTGTTGTACTTTGTTGTGGCTAGTAAGTATTTGACAGGTTTCCTGAAACAAGCCAGATTGCAGGAGGTCTGCAATAGGTCTCCAATAGACACTAAAGACTGCTGAGATAACTAGTTCACTTAAACACACATTGTCTCACAGCTCTCTGTTGGACTTCTGAAACCCTCTAAATACACAAATAGTATGTAGTCAGTCTGTCTGTCTTCCTGTAGTTTGTTCCCACAGTATGTAGGGGTGCATCTGGAGAGAGCAAAGTACAAAACCTTATGGTAATAATGGATGAGGCCACTAAAATACTCAACTATGTACACACAGTCTAGGGCTTATAAACAATGGGCAGAACTCAGATAATGATAGCACTGTTTATTACAGTTTTAAAAGGAGACTGTGATGTGTTCCTGTAGGCTAGTCATTACTGGTGACCACAAAACACACACACACACACACACACACACACACACAGCAGCTGTCACTATATAAAAACAATTACTCCATGGCAGAGTCCAGCTTAAAATAATTCAAATTGAAATCTAAACAGTCGACTGGACGGTATCTTCAAAATACTGTACAGGGTCAGAGAGGAAAGTGGACAACTGTAACTAGCTGGATATAAACCCTTCATGACAACATCACAGGACAAACCTCCCAAAACCTTATAACAACAAGGCTGGCAGTACAGTATTCCATTTACTACAGTAGAACTGATGATAGAGGACTAACAGCTGCAACTGACAATATACAGGATCGATCCCCAAAACTCTAATAAAGAAATGGAGCTGTTGTAGTAATATTAAAGACCAGCTACAGATAGAAGAGAGATTATGACTAGTCCTCTATAGAACACTCACTATTCACTACACAGCTGTCTCTGATGAAGATCCTCAGACTCTGGTCTGTTTGATTATTACATTCCCAACTATTTGACCCGTCGCGGCGATTGAGGCGAGCTTTACTACCAATGACGTCAAACAGAAGTTGTCACACAGATTACTTAACATTTTGCCACGTTCACTTGCTAGTCGGAACGAGAAAAACCCTTGACATTTTCCACATTTTGTTACGTAACAGCCTTATTCTAAAATGCATTAAAAAAAAAATTCCCCTCATCAATCTACACACAATACCCCATAATGACAAAGCAAAAACTGTTTTTTTAGACATTTTTGCAAATGTATATAGGAGAAAAAAAAGGAAAAAATGAACTGGATTATTCAGACCCTTTACTCAGTACTTTGTTGAAGCTTTGGCAGTGATTACAGCCTCAAGTCTTGTTGGGAAGGATGCTACAAGCTTGGCACACATGTATTTGGGGATTTTCCCCCATTCTTCTCTGCAGATCATCTCCAGCTCTATCAAGTTGGATGGGGAGCGTCGCTGCACAGCTATTTTCAGTTCTCTCCAGAGATGTTCGATCGGATTCAAGTCAGGGGTCTGGCTGGGCCACTCAAAGACATCCAGAGACTTGTCCCGAAGCCACTCCTGCGTTGTCTTGCCTGTGTGCTTAGGGTCGTTGTCCTGTTGTAAGATGAACCGTCACCCCAGTCTGAGGTCCTGAGTGCTCTGGAGCAGGTTTTCATCAAGGATCTCTCTGTACTTTGCTCTGTTCATCTTTCCCTCGATCCTGACTAGTCTCCCAGTCCC
This sequence comes from Salvelinus fontinalis, assembly GCF_029448725.1. Lineage (NCBI taxonomy): Eukaryota > Metazoa > Chordata > Actinopteri > Salmoniformes > Salmonidae > Salvelinus > Salvelinus fontinalis. Next base: position 20,616,377 of record NC_074679.1, on the reverse strand, counting down.
TGCCGATAAAAAACATGCACACTACATGATGCTGCCACCACAATGCTTCACCGTAGGGATGATGCCAGGTTTCCTCCAGACATGATGCTTGGCATTCAGGCCAAAGAGTTCAATCAGACCAGAGAATCTTGTTTCATGGTCTGAGAGTCCTTTAGGCGCATTTGGAAAACTCCAAGCGGGCTGTCATGTACCTTTTACTGAGGAGTGGCTTCCGTCTGGCCACTCTACCATAAAGGCCTGATTGGTGGAGTGCTGTAGAGATGGTTGTCCTTCTGGAAGGTTCTCCCATTTCCACAGAGGAACTCTGGAGCTCTGTCAGAGTGACCATTGGGTTCTTGGTCACCTCCCTGACCAAGGCCCTTTCCCCCGATTGCTCAGTTTAGGAAGGATTTCTTCCATTTTAAGAATGATGGAGGCCACTGTGTTTTTGGGGACCTTCAATGTTGCAGACATTTTTTGGTAACCTGCCCCAGATCTGTGCCTCAACACAATCCTGTCTCAGAGCTAATTGGACAATTCCTTCGACCTCATGGCTTGGTTTTTGCTCTGACATGCACTGTCAACTGTGGGACCTTATATAGACAGGTGTGTGCCTTTCCAAATGATGTCCAATCAATTGAATTTACCACAGGTGGACTCCAATCAAGTTGTAGAAACATCTCAAGGATGATCAATGGAAACAGGATGCACTTGAGCTCAATTTTGTGTCGCATAGCATAGTGTCTGAATACTTATGTCAATAACGTATTTCTGTTTTGTATTTGTAATAAATAGGCAACATTTCGAAAAACCTGTTTTCACTTTGTCATTATGGGGTATTGTGTGTAGATTGATGAGTAAAAAATGTAATTTAATCAATTTTAGAATAAGGCTGTAATGTAACAAAATGTGGAAAAAGTCAAGGGGTCTGAATACTTTCTGAATGCACTGTATCTATGCACACACCGTGACTGTGATCTTATTACAGATGGTCACTGAGCCAGGCAGCCCTTTTGATATTTGGAGAAAAACACACTCAAGTACATGACGACCTGACGACGGACTGTCAAATGTGATCCATTTCTACTTTCAGAGGACTGCTCTGTTCTTGCAAAAAAATGACCTGTTCATTCCCAGTCCACCATAAGGATCCAGTCAATGACATTGGAGGACACAAAGAGAACAACATGACATGGGTACTGGTGGTTTGTGCAAACAGAGTTGATAAGACTGCATCTGTATTATAAATCACAGTACTGTGAGCTGAGGATGGAAACAGTGCTGTTGTATACTGATATCCTGAAGGTGAGGTTCACCTTTGAGTGTGTGGTGGGTGGTGTTGAGTGGGTATTTTTTTAGGATGCTATGATCTACTGTGTTAGAGAAAATGTATTTTCAGAGCTGGCAAAAATTGATCTCTTACTATACTAGAGTATATTGTGTAAAGCATTGAACTTGTTCATACCATGTGTTTACAGTGCTGTGAGATGCATACAAGTGTGACATGATAATGATGTTACCAGCCAGTATGTTGTGTACAGGTGTGGTAATGTTATCATGTATCTTACCAGCCAGTATGTTGTGTACAGGTGTGGTAATGTTATCATGTATCTTACCAGCCAGGATGTTGTGTACAGGTGTGGTAATGTTACAATGTATCTTACCAGCCAGTATGTTGTGTACAGGTGTGGTAATGTTACAATGTATCTTACCAGCCAGTATGTTGTGTACAGGTGTGGTAATGTTACAATGTATCTTACCAGCCAGTATGTTGTGTACAGGTGTGGTAATGTTACAATGTATCTTACCAGCCAGTATGTTGTGTACAGGTGTGGTAATGTTATCATGTATCTTACCAGCCAGTATGTTGTGTACAGGTGTGGTAATGTTATCATGTATCTTACCAGCCAGTATGTTGTGTACAGGTGTGGTAATGTTACAATGTATCTTACCAGCCAGTATGTTGTGTACAGGTGTGGTAATGTTACAATGTATCTTACCAGCCAGTATGTTGTGTACAGGTGTGGTAATGTTACAATGTATCTTACCAGCCAGTATGTTGTGTACAGGTGTGGTAATGTTACAATGTATCTTACCAGCCAGTATGTTGTGTACAGGTGTGGTAATGTTATCATGTATCTTACCAGCCAGTATGTTGTGTACAGGTGTGGTAATGTTATCATGTATCTTACCAGCCAGTATGTTGTGTACAGGTGTGGTAATGTTACAATGTATCTTACCAGCCATTATGTTGTGTACAGGTGTGGTAATGTTATCATGTATCTTACCAGCCAGTATGTTGTGTACAGGTGTGGTAATGTTATCATGTATCTTACCAGCCAGTATGTTGTGTACAGGTGTGGTAATGTTATCATGTATCTTACCAGCCAGTATGTTGTGTACAGGTGTGGTAATGTTATCATGTATCTTACCAGCCAGTATGTTGTGTACAGGTGTGGTAATGTTATCATGTATCTTACCAGCCAGTATGTTGTGTACAGGTGTGGTAATGTTATCATGTATCTATACAGCCAGTATGTTGTGTACAGGTGTGGTAATGTTATCATGTATCTTACCAGCCAGTATGTTGTGTACAGGTGTGGTAATGTTATCATGTATCTATACAGCCAGTATGTTGTGTACAGGTGTGGTAATGTTATCATGTATCTTACCAGCCAGTATGTTGTGTACAGGTGTGATAATGTTATCATGTATCTTACCAGCCAGTATGTTGTGTACAGGTGTGGTAATGTTACAATGTATCTTACCAGCCAGTATGTTGTGTACAGGTGTGGTAATGTTACAATGTATCTTACCAGCCAGTATGTTGTGTACAGGTGTGGTAATGTTACAATGTATCTTACCAGCCAGTATGTTGTGTACAGGTGTGGTAATGTTACAATGTATCTTACCAGCCAGTATGTTGTGTACAGGTGTGGTAATGTTATCATGTATCTTACCAGCCAGTATGTTGTGTACAGGTGTGGTAATGTTACAATGTATCTTACCAGCCAGTATGTTGTGTACAGGTGTGGTAATGTTATCATGTATCTTACCAGCCAGTATGTTGTGTACAGGTGTGGTAATGTTATCATGTATCTTACCAGCCAGTATGTTGTGTACAGGTGTGGTAATGTTACAATGTATCTTACCACCCAGTATGTTGTGTACAGGTGTGGTAATGTTACAATGTATCTTACCAGCCAGTATGTTGTGTACAGGTGTGGTAATGTTATCATGTATCTTACCAGCCAGTATGTTGTGTACAGGTGTGGTAATGTTATCATGTATCTTACCAGCCAGTATGTTGTGTACAGGTGTGGTAATGTTACAATGTATCTTACCAGCCAGTATGTTGTGTACAGGTGTGGTAATGTTATCATGTATCTTACCAGCCAGTATGTTGTGTACAGGTGTGGTAATGTTATCATGTGTCTTACCAGCCAGTATGTTGTGTACAGGTGTGGTAATGTTACAATGTATCTTACCAGCCAGTATGTTGTGTACAGGTGTGGTAATGTTATCATGTATCATACCAGCCAGTATGTTGTGTACAGGTGTGGTAATGTTATCATGTATCTTACCAGCCAGTATGTTGTGTACAGGTGTGGTAATGTTACAATGTATCTTACCAGCCAGTATGTTGTGTACAGGTGTGGTAATGTTACAATGTATCTTACCAGCCAGTATGTTGTGTACAGGTGTGGTAATGTTATCATGTATCTTACCAGCCAGTATGTTGTGTACAGGTGTGGTAATGTTATCATGTATCTTACCAGCCAGTATGTTGTGTACAGGTGTGGTAATGTTACAATGTATCTTACCAGCCAGTATGTTGTGTACAGGTGTGGTAATGTTATCATGTATCTTACCAGCCAGTATGTTGTGTACAGGTGTGGTAATGTTATCATGTATCTTACCAGCCAGTATGTTGTGTACAGGTGTGGTAATGTTATCATGTGTCTTACCAGCCAGTATGTTGTGTACAGGTGTGGTAATGTTACAATGTATCTTACCAGCCAGTATGTTGTGTACAGGTGTGGTAATGTTATCATGTATCTTACCAGCCAGTATGTTGTGTACAGGTGTGGTAATGTTATCATGTGTCTTACCAGCCAGTATGTTGTGTACAGGTGTGGTAATGTTACAATGTATCTTACCAGCCAGTATGTTGTGTACAGGTGTGGTAATGTTACAATGTATCTTACCAGCCAGTATGTTGTGTACAGGTGTGGTAATGTTATCATGTATCTTACCAGCCAGTATGTTGTGTACAGGTGTGGTAATGTTATCATGTATCTTACCAGCCAGCATGTTGTGTACAGGTGTGGTAATGGTATCATGTATCTATACAGCCAGTATGTTGTGTACAGGTGTGGTAATGTTATCATGTATCTTACCAGCCAGTATGTTGTGTACAGGTGTGGTAATGTTATCATGTATCTATACAGCCAGTATGTTGTGTACAGGTGTGGTAATGTTATCATGTATCTATACAGCCAGTATGTTGTGTACAGGTGTGGTAATGTTATCATGTATCTATACAGCCAGTATGTTGTGTACAGGTGTGGTAATGTTATCATGTATCTTACCAGCCAGTATGTTGTGTACAGGTGTGGTAATGTTATCATGTATCATACCAGCCAGTATGTTGTGTACAGGTGTGGTAATGTTACAATGTATCTTACCAGCCAGTATGTTGTGTACAGGTGTGGTAATGTTACAATGTATCTTACCAGCCAGTATGTTGTGTACAGGTGTGGTAATGTTATCATGTATCTATACAGCCAGTATGTTGTGTACAGGTGTGGTAATGTTACAATGTATCTTACCAGCCAGTATGTTGTGTACAGGTGTGGTAATGTTATCATGTATCTTACCAGCCAGTATGTTGTGTACAGGTGTGGTAATGTTATCATGTATCTTACCAGCCAGTATGTTGTGTACAGGTGTAGCGATGTTGATGTCCTGTAGATCCTCCAGCGTCTCCGTGTGGAACAGTCTGAGGGTGGACCCAGAGCTGAAGGCTATCCAGATACCCACCCCAGCCACCACCATGTGGGATACCACCATGCCCTCCTCCTGGTGGGCCTCCAGCTGCCTCTGACAGGGGGAGAGAGGAATACAGGAAGAGGGGATATTATATACTGAATCGCTCCGTTCTTCAATTGCTTTGAGAGTAAACATTAGCATGTACCGGTACACCACTTTGTAGTGGGAAACAAACCCTACTGAGCCACCAAACAGAAATATGCTCTGTAACAATCTCAAATCAAAGGGTTTATTGCAGTGTGCTTATGATCAGGAAATGCTTTTTTACGTGACAGTATATGTACACGTCACTAAGGAGCAGCCATAAGGTACTATACAACGTTCCCAGTGGTTACAGAGGGTGGGGGACAGACAGGAGATCATCTGCACTGTTCTGTCTGAGCTGTGACAACACACTGACACACTGACAGTACGCCTGCTAAGAGGCTGAGCCATCTACTGTACATCAACATCCACCTCATTACTGACTGTCTAGGGAATGTTTTGAGGAACCATGAATACATTATAGAAGACAGAATTGAATTATCCACCATGTTACTCCAAGTGTCATAATAGTAAACGTCAGAGAGGTGGAAATAATGGTTGGATTCGCAGGATTGTTGGGCACAATAGCGACATCAGCTTTAGTCAAAACATGAACTCTGAGGAAAGTGGTGTCTGCTTCTCACAGATCCACTGTTTGACTTGCCTCTCCTTTGTTTCCCTTATTACAAAGCCGAATATGACTGAGGGTATTTTCGGTCAACATTCCCTGTCTCTGTTCTAATGGTATCAGTCAGAAAGAATATATATTGTGGATATTGTTGTGGGGGTGCTTTGCTGCAGGAGGGACTGGTGCACTTCACAAAATACATGGCATCATGAGGAAGGGACATGTGGATGTATTGAAGCAACATCTCAAGACATCAGTCAGGAAGTTCAAGCTTGGTCGCAAATGGGTCTTCCAAATGGACAATGACCCCAAGCATACTTCCAAAGTTGTGGCAAAATAGCTTAAGGACAACAAAGTCAAGGTATTGGAGTGGCCATCACAAAGCCCTGACCTCAATCATATAGAAAATTTGTGGGCAGAACTGAAAAAGCGTGTGTAAGCAAGGAGGCCTACAAACCTGACTCAGTTACACCAGCTCTGTCAGGAGGAATGGGCCAAAATTCACCCAACTTATTGTGGGAAGCTTGATGAAGGCTACCCGAAACGTTAGACCCAAGTTAAACAATTTAAAGGCAATGCTACCAAATACTAATTGAGTGTATGTAAACTTCTGACCCACTGGGAATGTGATGAAATAAATAAAAGTTGAAATAAATAATTTTCTCTACTATTATTCTGACATTTCACATTCTTAAAATAAAGTGGTGATCCTAACTGACCTAAGACAGGGACCTTTTACTAGGATTAAATGTCAGGAATTGTGAAAAACTGAGTTTAAATGTATTTGGCTAAGGTGTATGTAAACTTCCGACTTGAACTGTAGTATGATTTGTTATGTTTCGTATGGTATGTATTCATTTGTGGATGTCCATCACCCATTTCGTATGATATTTTCCACATTTCAATTAGTATTATATGTTACAAATTTGCAAAATGTACAATATGATACAAATTTGAAAAACGTTCTATATGTTACGAATTTGCAAAACATATGATATGTTACGAATTCTAGCTAGGTGGTTAACGTTAGTTAGCTGGCTAACGTTAGCTAGGCTAGGGGTTAGGGTTTAAGGTTAGGGTTAAGTTTAGGAGTTAGGTTAAAGGGTTAAGGTTAGGGAATGGTTAGCTAAAAGGGTTAAGGTTAGGGGAAGGGTTAGCTAACATGCTAAGTAGTTGAGAAGTTGCTAATTATCTAAAATGCTGAAGTTGTCCGTGATGAGGTTTGAACTCGCAGCCTTTGGGCTGCTAAACGTTCGCGTTATACGCCCACCCATCCACCCCGACCAACCACCCTACTTTAGTTTTTTGCCTTAAGTAACCATCCGTCTTCTGTAACCATAACAAACGTAACATATCATACTAATTTGAGAGTCCCGAATTTAGATTTACTATGTTACGTCTAGTCTATGAGACCAGGCTGGATAACTAGACATACTAGTCCCCCTGCAGTGTTCTACCTTCTACATTGTAATGTCTAATCCAGCGGTTCCCAAACTAGGGGTCACAACCCCATGTGGAGTCGCCAGAGAATTTCCAAAACCATGGTAAAAAAAAATATATATCTAATATCGTCTTTCTCTCTCAAAATCATTGTAATGTAAGCTTAAAAATCTAAATTAAAATTATTCAAATCATCTAAAAGTAAAATTCAACCAGAGAGCGCCCTTAGATCGTGGGAAAAGGCTGCACTTGACCGTTGCACTTGAATCCTTCCTACGGTGGATGGCTAAGCCCGCGACGCTATGAAGCCACACACTATTGCAGACTTTGATATTACTGTCCACAATTGATATGGTGGAAACAATGTGTGGGGAGGCAGAGGCACAGAAACTCACATCAATACCTTTGTGAGATGACACTGAAACTAAGAATTGATGCTATAGCTTGCAATAAAAGAGGAAACGACTGAACGACTCAAAAACTCCTCACCTTATTCTCTCCATATGGATGATAGCTGTGAGGGCCGAGGTGCATTGACTTTAGTTCGCTACATGTCGGGAGATGCTATTCACGAGGACATATTGTTCAGTCTCACGATTCCCGAGCATGAAACGGCACAAGCGATGTTCAGTGTGCTGCGTCGCTCTATTGACAAAAAACTGATTCCATGGGATCAAATGGTGGGCTTTTGCATAGATGGGGCTCCATCTATCACAGGACGGTGGGCAGGTCTCTGCACTGAATGTGTCTCCCTCTGACATATAGATGCGTTGCATGATACACCCACTGACCTATAATTGATACACAGAGCAACTGGCAGCAAAGGAGCTGAGAGCAGAACTCTGAGATATGCAGCAGGTAACTTCGATTGTAAACTACATCGCACACGCCTGTTTGCAAAACTACAGTGCATTTGGAGAGTATCCAGACCCTTTTGACTTTTTTCACATTTTGTTACGTTACAGCCTTATTCTAAAAATGATTAAATTAAAGAAAATCCTCATTAATCTACACACACAACACCCCATAATGACAAAGCAAAAACAGGTTTTTAGATTCCAGGCTGTATCACAACCGGCTGTGATTGGAAGTCCCATTGGGCGGTGCACAATTGGCCCAGTGTCGTCTGGGTAAGGGCTTGGCCGGGGAAGGCCGTCATTGTAATAACTTGTTCTTACCTGACTTGCCTAGTTAAATAAAAGGTTAAATAAATGTAAAAAGTAAGTGGGAGAACCATCTCTGCAGCACTCCACAATCAGGCCTTTATGGTAGAGTGGCCAGACGGAAGCCACACCTCAGTTAAAGGCACATGACAGCCTGCTTGGAGACCAAGAGAAACATGATTCTCTGATGAAACCAAGATTGAACTCTTTGGCCTGAATCCCTACGGTGGTGGTGGTGGGGATGGTTTTTAGCGGCAGGGACTGGGAGACTAGTCAGGATCGAGGAAAAGAATAACAGTACAAAGTACAGAGAGATCCTTGATGAAAACCTGCTCAGGATCTCAGGATCTTGTCCAACAGGACAACAACCCTATGCACACAGCCAAGACAACACACGAGTGGCTTCAGGACAAGTCACTGAATGTCCTTGAATGGCCCAGCAGGAGCAGACTTGAACCCGATCTAACATCTCTGGAGAGACCTGAAAATAGAATTTTCGCTCCCCATCCAACCTGACAGAGCTTGAGGATCTGCAGAGAAGAATGGGAGAAACTCCCCAAATACAGGTGTGCCAAGCTTGTAGCGTCATACCCAAGAAGACTTGAGGCTGTAATCGCTGCCAAAGGTGCTTCAACAAAGTACTGAGTAATGGGTCTGAATACTTACAGTATGTAAATTTGATATCAATTTTTCATTTTTAGTACATTTTCAAAAATGTCTAAAAAGCTGTTTTTGCTTTGTCATTATGGGATATTGTGATGTCATTATGGATATTGTGATGTCATTATGGGGTATTGTGATGTCATTATGGGATATTGTGTGTAGATTGATGAGGGGGGAAAACAATTTAATCAATTTTAGAATAGGCCTGTAACGTAACAAAATGTGGAAAAAGTCAAGCGGTCTAATACTTTCCGAATGCACTGTAGGTAGAGATATGCAATCAGAGCATGACAATGTTCTATTTCACACCGAGGCTTGGTGGTTAGAGGGGAAGTGTCGGAAAGATTATTCAAATTGAGAGAGGAATTGTTGTCATTCCCAATGGATGTAAAAAACAGACTTTGTTGACTTTCTGTGTAATGAAAAGAAAATGTGTCTCCTTGCCTATGTAACAGACATATATGGGAAACTGAACCAACTGAACGCAAGCGTGCAGGGGAAATAAAAACAAATTCTATAGATGAGTGATCGAATCAGATAAATCCGTTTGACTGTGAAATTGGCCATTTATAAGATATTATAGATGGGAAAGATACAGTACCTCTGACGTGTGTGTGTGTGTGTGTGTGTGTGTGTGTGTGTGTGTGTGTGTGTGTGTGTGTGTGTGTGTGTGTGTGTGTGTGTGTGTAGTCATGGGAACCATCTTCCAGATCAAAGGTTATGAGACAAAGAGGGAGGCAGGGATCCATACAGTAAGTGAGATAAAGAGATGAGCTAGAGATGGGTTAGATACCTCCACAGTGTGTGTGGTAGTGCTGATGATGAAGACTTGTCCTCCAGAGGAAGCCCAGACATGTTCCTCCACAGCTAGCATGGCCTTCACTGGCAGAACCCCCAGCTTCAGCACCTTAGGAGAGTCTGGATTCCACGAGCCATCTGAAACACAAGCATACACATACATTTCATACACATCTGCTACAAGCGCTATACAGTGGCAGATCACTACGAATCTGGAAGAACCAAAAACTAAAGTGAACCAACTATCACTATGCAAGAATATTAATGTGTTTGTTTGATATGGTCATTCAGATTATGCATGCATTAGCTGCAGAAAACCCCTCTAAAATGTCCTCTGCATTTCTGATCCTCATAATAATGCTGGAGAGACCATTGATGATTTCACAGGTTTCACAATTAATACAGATGGACGGAGAGTCGTTAGTCGTCTGTTTAGCCAACCCACACACCTCCTACATACTGCTGCCTGCCTACTGCTACAGAGCCCAGGAGACACCTCTGAAAACCCAACACTGGGTACTGAACAACCCACACTGGGTACATTATAAATACAGACAAAATATTTCTCTGCAACGTTCATCTTTCTCCCTAAGTTTAGATTGCAACAGATCAAGAACATGTAACCGATGTGAAATGGCTAGCTAGTTAGCCGGGTGCGTGCTAATAGCATTTCAATCGGTGACGTCACTCGCTCTGAGACCTTGGAGTAGTTGTTCCCCTTGCTCTGCAAGGGACGCGGCTTTTGTGGAGCGATGGGTAACGATGCTTTGTGGGAGGCAGTTGTAGATGTGTGCAGAGGGTCCCTGGTTCGAGCCCAGGTAGGGACGGAAGCTATACTGTTACAAATACATAAAAGTGTAGGGAGAAATTGTAGGATTAAATCCTTAAACAAAATTCAAGGAGCTCTGAAGTACTCTGAATAAGGAGTTAATTTCCTCCAGAGCCAATCTACTACAGGAAACATCAGAGGACTCACCAATTGTGTTTGTTTAAGGGAACTGACAAAGGCAGCTATTGAAAGGTGCGGTGCCATGTGGGGCGACTCATTCTGGGGTATAGTAATTACTAGGGAAGTAAGGGGCTAGGGTCGATTAAAGATACTGCTTTGTGTAATAATCCATGTGTGTGTGTGTGTGTGTGTGTGTGTGTGTGTGTGTGTGTGTGTGTGTGTGTGTCTGTGTGTGTGTGTGTGTGTCTGTGTGTGTGTGTGTGTGTGTGTGTGTGCGGGCGGGCGGGGAACAAGGACAGAGAGCAATTGAGAGAGAAATGCTAAAGTGTACAGGACTAAAACTGCATGTGTTTAAACATCCTTCTCCCTCCCAGCCAGCCTTATGTAATCTTCCTCTCCTCGGCTGCAGCGTGTCAACAAAACCAATTCTTTCATATTCCATTATGTCAATGTGACTTCTTAGGAACCAATCAGACTGCAGTATGTGTGTGTGTGTCAGAATAGTAGATATATATATATACACACACATCTCATACTGAAAGACATGCTGCCACAAAGATAACAAAAAGACAAAGTTTTCAAGGCATGAAACCTAGCACTACGATAACATGAAACCTTGCACTATGATAACATGAAACCTTGCACTATGATAACATGAAACCTTGCACTACGATAACATGAAACCTTGCACTACGATAACATGAAACCTTGCACTACGATAACATGAAACCTTGCACTACGATAACATGAAACCTTGCACTATGATAACATGAAACCTTGCACTACGATAACATGAAACCTTGCACTACGATAACATGAAACCTTGCACTACGATAACATGAAACCTTGCACTACGATAACATGAAACCTTGCACTATGATAACATGAAACCTTGCACTATGATAACATGAAACCTTGCACTATGATAACAACAATGTCAACATAATATACAGTAGGCAAAGATGTTTCATGCCATGTCCTTATTCCCTGACTGGATGGTGATGGCATGCAGTGCAGTCTATGCTGAGCCATTCACACACATAAACAATGAGAAGAACAAGTGTGGCAGAATAGGGCTGGCTGGGGGTTCAGATAGGGCTGTGCTACTGCAGAATAGGGCTGGCTGGGGGTTCAGATAGGGCTGTGCTACTGCAGAATAGGGCTGGCTGGGGGTTCAGATAAGGCTGTGCTACTGCAGAATAGGGCTGGCTGGGGGTTCAGATAGGGCTGTGCTACTGCAGAATAGGGCTGGCTGGGGGTTTAGATAGGGCTGTGCTACTGCAGAATAGGGCTGGCTGGGGGTTCAGATAGGGCTGTGCTACTGCAGAATAGGGCTGGCTGGGGGTTCAGATAGGGCTGTGCTACTGCAGAATAGGGCTGGCTGGGGGTTCAGATAGGGCTGTACCTACTGCAGTGTGACAACACCTACCACAATCACTCTGCCACAGGCAGGTAGGGTACAGTCCCAGCAGAGCTAAACATGTGGAACTCAAGCTGTGGAACTGTGGCAATACAGATAGTGCCATATACAGTTGAAGTTGGAAGTTTACATACACCTTAGCCAAATACATTTAAACTCATTTTTTCACAATTCCTGACATTTAATCCTAGTAAAAGTTCCCTGTTTGAGGTCAGTTAGGATCACCACTTTATTTTAAGAATGTGAAATGTCAGAATAATAGTTGAGAGAATGATTTATTTCAGCTTTTATTTCTTTCATCACATTCCCAGTGGGTCAGAAGTTTACATACACTCAATTAGTATTTGGTAGCATTGCCTTTAAATTGTTTAACTTGGGTCTAACATTTCAGGTAGCCTCCCTCAATCTTCCCACAATAAGTTGGGCGAATTTTGGCCCATTCATCCTGACAGAGCTGGTGTAACTGAGTCAGGTTTGTAGGCCTCCTTGCTCGCACACACTTTTTCAGTTCTGCCCACACATTTTTTATAGGATTGAGGTCAGGGCTTTGTGATGGCCACTCCAATACCTTGACTTTGTTGTCCTTAAGCCATTTTGCCACAACTTTGGAAGTATGCTTGGGGTCATTGTCCATTTGGAAGACCCATTTGCGACCAAGCTTTAACTTCCTGACTGATGTCTAGAGATGTTGCTTCAATACATCCACATAATTGTCCCTTCCTCATGATGCCATCTATTTTGTGAAGTGCACCAGTCCCTCCTGCAGCAAAGCACCCCCAGAACATGATGCTGCCGCCACCATCCTTCATCAGATCAGAGGACATTTCTCCAAAAAGTACAATCTTTGTCCCCATGTGCAGTTGTAAACCGTAGTCTGGCTTTTCTATGGCGGTTTTGGAGCAGTGGCTTCAACCTTGCTGAGCGGCCTTTCAGGTTATGTCGATATAGGACTCGTTTTACTGAGGATATAGATACTTTTGTATCCGTTTCCTCCAGCATCTTCACAAGATCCTTTGCTGTTGTTCTGGGATTGATTTGCACTTTTCGCACCAAAGTACGTTCACCTCTAGGAGACAGAATGCGTCTCCTTCCTGGGCGGTGTGACGGCTGCGTGGTCCCAAGGTGTTTATACTTGCATACTATTGTTTGTACAGATGAAAGTGGTACCTTCAGGCGTTTGGAAATTGTTCCCAAGGATGAACCAGACTTGTGAAGGTCTACAATTTTTTCTGAGGCCTTAGCTGACTTCTTTTGATTTTTCCAGGATGTCAAGCAAAGATGCACTGAGTTCGAAGGTAGGCCTTGAAATACATCCACAGGTACACCCCCAATTGACTGAAATTATGTCAATTAGCCTATCAGAAGCTTCTAAAGCCATGACATCATTTTCTGGAATTTTCCAAGCTGTTTAAAGGCACAGTCAACTTAGCGTATGTGAACTTCTGACCCACTGGACTTGTGATACAATGAATTATAAGTGAAGTAATCGGTCTGTAAACACTTGTTGGTAAAATTACTTGTGTTATGCACAAAGTAGATGTCCTAAAAAACTTGCCAAAACTATAGTTTGTCAACAAGGAATTTGTGGAGTGGTTGAAAAACGAGTTTTAATGACTCCAACCTAAGTGTATGTAAACTTCGACTTCATCTGTACTATATGAGTCTGCAGCTTTGTAACTCGACCATGCCGTCTCATTTTGCTGTATAACTATGTCTTCCCACTGCCCTAATGATGATGGCATTATCAATGTGAAAGGATTTATTTTTAAAAACACATTTCATGACTGAAATGACAGTTATATGTAGGCTTATGCTGGGGGGTTACTTCGTATGGTTCTTCTCTGCTGCTGTTCCTTTAAAATGGAAATGGGATCCTAATATATACAGTGTACAAAACCTAAGGAACAAATCTTTCCATGACATAGACTGACCAGGTGAATCCAGGTGATGTCACCTGTTAAATACACTTAAAATCAGTATAGATGAAGGGGAGGAGAAAGGTTAAAGAAGGACTTTTAAACCAGTGAAACATTTGAGACATTGATCGTGTATGTGTGCCATTCAGAGGGTGAATAGGCAAGACAAAAGATTTAAGTGCCTTTGAACGGGGTATGGTAGTAGGTGCCAGGCACCCAGGCGCCCAGGTTTGAGTGTGTCAAGAACTGCAATGCTGGTCCACCATGGTCCACAACCCAAAGGACATCCAGCCAACATGACACAACTTTGGGAAGCATTGGAATCAACATGGGGCAGCATCCCTGTGGAACGCTTTCGACACCTTGTAGAGTCCATGCCCTGACAAATTGAGGCTGTTCTGAGGGCAAAAGGGCGTGCAACTAAATATTAGGAAAGTGTTCCTAATGTTTTGTACACTCAGTGTAAATGCTTATAGCGTCTGTGAGCCCATTCAATGTGACAAAAGCACTGGAAGAGCAATAGCTAGGACGTAGATGCACAAGTTTCACCACTGAAGCACTGGAAGAGCAATAGCTAGGACGTAGATGCACAAGTTTCACCACTGAAGCACTGGAAGAGCAATAGCTAGGACGTAGATGCACAAGTTTCACCACTGAAGCTAGGATGAATCATCATTTCAAGCTTGAGCTGGGACACAAACACTTTTCTGTCACTCATGTAGAAGAACAAGTATGCAAATGAAATAACAACACTTTAAATGGGCATTTATAACTACAGTGTATGTCCATCTCTTCTCTCAGTGACAGCATTAAGGGAGACAAATAATAGCTGAGTACAGGGCTGTCACCAACTCGGACTATCTATTCAGTCAAACCAAAGGCAATATTCCTGATACTGTATATCCTGTCCTGACAAGTCCATTGAATTGCACAATAATCTGCTGCATGGAGAACAAAGGAATCAGCATCTGATGTTTAGCGTAAAGAAGTTACATGAAAACAGTGACATTCTGTTAAACAGAGACAGAACCAAAGTGGACATTCCTTCAGCATTGCAACATCCCCTTCCAGGCTTTACTGAGCTGGCTGAGGATCAGGAGAATACTTTCCTTTCTTACTTTTCCGTCTAGCAGATACAGGTATATCTGTAATCCCTCTATCTTCTACCCCTCTCTCACAGAGCATGATATGATACTGCCTGCCTGGTTGTTGGACGGAAGGCAGATTTACTCAACCTGGATTTGGAACAGGGATTTTAAATATGTAAATAAATACTCTGATGGTGACTTAGCTGGGAAATGTAAGAATAAAACCAGATAGCATTTAATTATCTCTGAACTGGACTGAACCTAAGAGCTGGAAATGACCAACTGGGACCACAGAGAACCAGTGTGATGCAGAGCAGGCACCAACACCAACATGGATACAGGCAGATCTTCAAGGCATGGAGAAAATGGATAACTACAGTGTATCCTCGTTTTTTCTCTGATTCTGGTTTTAAAACCTCAATAACTTTCCTAGAGTGATGAGTCATGATGAGACTCGGAGAGCTGCATGTCATACCGATGCAGATGGTGTAATTAATTAACAACATAGCTAGCCCATGGCAATGGTAGCCTCTCACCATCATGTCTTAATGTGGTCATGTTGCGGTCACTAAATGCACTTTACTCCTTCAAAAACAAGTGTTTTCATACTATGAGAGAGAAAGAGACTCAGACATGGATACAAGCACCGGCACAGAGAGCGAGAGAAAGAAAGGGAAAGAAAGAGCAGGGGAGAGAGCTAGTACTGTGTGTCTGACAGTGTGCTAGCTCTGTCAGGATATTAAATAGGTCAGCACTAGCTAGTAGATTACTGACTTCTCCCAGGCAACCAGGCCAGGCTCAATTGCAACAGACCGTTGTGAGACCTCGTACAGCCAGCCAGCCTCATAGAGAGAGGGAGGCCCAGGCCCTGGAGCAGAGTTAATCCACTGGACACACTGGTGATTCAACCTGGAAGCCACAGGGACTGGGTCAACACACACACTTAACAGCCTGTCTGTGAGTCTGCCCAGCAACCTAATAACACACCATTTCCCCTCAACTGAGGAAAGGTCAGGAGAGGCTGAATGGCTGAATCTGTTCCTCTATTCATGTTTATTGGTTGAACTGAATGCACAGTAGCAAGCAAATGTTATCTTTTTCTGACCATTTCAAATAAACACAGAACGCCTACCTGGATATAAAACAAACACACCTATTAATTCAAATAAATTAATATGTTGTGTTCGGTTAAGCCAATTTAGCTAGTACCATCGTATAGTATACTTACTTAAATTTAACGTAACAAAAATACTGTTAAGAGACAGACAGACAGTCTTCAAAACAGGCCTCACCTTGTGCTCTGGAGTAGATGGTGACTGAGCCGTTCACTAGGCCAGTGTATAAACACTGCTTCTTGTGTACCAGGCTGGTCACGGTAGACTTGTCTGGGGTGAAGAAGTGTTGTAGACGGACCTTCTTGGATCGCTGGCTGCTCTTATAGACTATGATGCTGCAGAGGAAGACAAGAGACAGGAACATTAAATATGATCATGTTCTGCACATACAGTGCCTTCTGAAAGTATTCAGACCACTTTACTTTTACACATTTTGTTACATTACAGCCTTATTCTAAAACGGATTAAATTGCTTTTAGAAATGTTTGCAAAAATATTAACAATTACTGAAATATCACATTTACATAAGTATTCAGCCTTTAATCAGTACATTGTTGAAGCACCTTTGGCAGCGATTACAGCCTTGAGTCTTCTTGTGTATGACGCTACAAGCTTAGCACACCTGTATTTGGGGAGTTTCTCTGTAGATCCTCTCAAGCGTTGTAAGGTTGGTTGGGGAGTTTTTCTGGTCTCTCAGGTCTCAGGTCTCTCCAGAGATTTTCAATCTCTCTGTACTTTGCTCCGTTCATCTTTCCCTCACTCCTGACTAGTCTCCCAGTCCTTGCTGCTGAAAAACATCCTCACAGCATGATGCTGCCAGCATCATACTTCACCATAGGGATGGTGCCTGATTTCCTCCAGATGTGACGCTTGGCATTCAGATCAAAGAGTTCAACCTTGGTTTCATCAGACCAGAGAATCTTGTTTCTCATGGTCAGA